>NW_028324226.1:909090-1212121 GCF_054372755.1 Phalangium opilio
TGGACTAACATTGGTTGTAGCTCTTAATCAATTAGCTACACACGCAGCCAAGTATGGGAATCAAATTAAAATTAAGTTTCCTTGCATTCATCATCTTAACCAATTTTAATCCCCTTAAAAAAACAGATTAATTTTTATATCAATGTTAAACGGTTCAATGGTCTCCATAAGTTTAAAGAATTATTCAATCGGCCAGCCGGTTACTGTCAGAAAAAAGTTGGTTAAAATCTAGCAGAATTCCCCCAAAACGCAATTATTTAAGTTTGTACGCTTTTTAACGAAGGTATTTATGGATATCCGATATGTCTTGGAGTTTCGACGACTGTTTTATTGTCTGCATTACAAAAGACGGTTCGGTTTGCGTCGCTAGTCAATTAGGGGAATTGTTACAAATACGTCTGACTGGTTGTTCCTTAAAATTGGGTCCCGCATTTTACCCGAACCTTTATCCGTTGGTTAGACCATCGTAGGTGTCACAATTTTTCCTTCTAAGCTCTTAGAAACACCTTGATTTATTTCCTTCTACGACAATACTAGATCGACAGAAAGCGTATCATCCCAAATAAACGCGAACGATGACGTGTCAGTTTCAACCGTATCGGGGAATATCAATTTTAGGCAACGATTCTCAGTCTCGTCACATCCTACTGTTCCTTTATTCCTTCTTTCGGATGGATATTTAGTTACTTTAATACGTTTTCCGCAAATTAACGTTGGGCACGTCGAAACTTCGTCGTGGTTTCTACAAGAAGCCAAAGTTGCTTTGAAACCATTTCGGCAATTGACAGGACGGAGAGACTACTCGCAATCGAAAACGAAAGCTTCGTTAAATGTTAAAGATATGAAAGATTCTTGGAAAATTCTATCAAATGTCACGGAAGATTCAACAACAGTGAATGCGAAATCCGATTGGGATTGTCGACAGTTAAACGTGGCTGCCTCGAATGTCGTGTGTTTATGGGGATTATTGAGTTGTTTCAATAATCCCTGGAAGAAACCTCTTTATATTTTGGCCACAAAGTCAATTGATTTGATAGAGGAAATGGTTGAGATCTCTCTAAGTCACCATTTAGCGTTTATGACAAGTTCAACGACACCGTTTCATTCCGTAGTCGAGTTGACGAAGGTTTTGTTCGAAAGAATCGCATTTGATGGGGCGTTGTTTAATATGTTACCGACGAGTTTTATTTTACTTAATCGAATCGTCGCTCAATTGTCCAAAAATGCGAATCCCGAAAGAATTACGATGTCTATAAAATTTCTCCTCGAAATGGAAAGATATCTACTTAAAATTTACGAAGTAAAACTGGCCAGAAACACGGAAAATGAAAATGAGAACGAAAATTATCAACTACAAGATTTTTATTGTTACGGAAACTTTAGTTCGTTGCCAAGCGACGACAAAATCGAATTTACCGAAGTGACTACTTGCGAAAGGTAGTTTTAATGTTCGGTAATTGAAGGTTCTGTTATCTGAAACGGGACGTTACTTAAAACATTTTTAGGCTAAAACCAGCTTGGTTTACGCTTTACAAAGAAGTTATTGCAAACTACAAAGATGATGAAATACACGCGGAAGAATGGCGGGAAATTCTTTGCGTAATTCAATCTTACATACAAGAACGCGGCTGGGAATTGCGCCTTAAAAAAATAAAGAAAAAAATTGACCCAGCCGCGAAATTTTACTTGAAAGGTCACGTTGAACGTGCCACTGATATATGGCTAACAGACATTAAAAGTAATAATAAATAATCTTGATTAATTCCATAGAGGAATGATTAATTTCAATTACAGAGAATAAGAAATTAATTAATTCGAGGTCGTTACATCGAATATTATATAGTTTATTATCGCAATATAAAATGGCCGCGTCTTTTACTTTCGTCTTTGGATTTCTAACGGGAAATTATCCAAATGATGATAAAAGTGGCGTTTTATGTTCAATTATGAAGCAATTAGATTGCCAACACGTTACGAATCTGTTGAACAGTTTCTCCCGTATTTGGTTGTCGTATTGCGATAAAAAATGCGTTCAAATCTACCCAGTTCATCGGGCGCACGCTATTCTACCCCAGAAACATTCTTACAAAGGTTTGTAGGTTGAATCGGGTGGTCGTTGCGAAGTACTTATTGTTTGTCTCTGAAAAAGGGCTTCGCGGCTGTTCCCTAATTACCCCGGTAATTACCGATTCGTTAAGTACTCAAAAATGCGATATGGTAACAAATCCCGCTTCGGTTTTGGAGATGTTATTGTTTGGTGGCTTATGGTTCGAAGCGGTGTCCTTCCTATTTTCCCAAAATAGTATTAACAGAACTTGCGAGAAGCAATTACAATTTCGTATGGCCTTCGCTCTCACCTCTATTTGGTACAAAACGAACCAACTCATTTGGCGAGCAAGGTCTGTCTGTCTCTCTTTCTATTCTCTCTCTATTTCTTCTAATTTTTTTCCCCTTTCCACTAAATTGAATTGGATATGCAAGCGTCATTTAACCGTACCATTAATTACGATGTTAAACATATTCCCTTATAATTAAGATCGAGCCCTTTTACGGCCGAAATTGAACCTCAAACTATTATTTTGGAGCAATTAAAATTACTACCGACTAATAAGGATTCAAAACAAACAGAGGGTAGGCACGAATCGGCACTATTGAATGCGGTGTTACAAGGGACTAAATAATACGTTTTTACAAAGCGGGGTAATTGTAACATGATTCTTCCCAACATCCCTTTACATTTGGGGCAAGGTTGCTAAACCGAATCACATACGCGATAAATAGTTCCCTCATAATTACTCTATTAACGCTTAACTATTTGCCAAGGCGAGCTTTTGTATTTTTGTCCTACGTTAAGACGAGGTTTGTTACTTGATTGCTGAGGTTTAGTACCAAACAGTTTTAGAATTCACCCCGCGGTGCGATGTCCATCTGACATTTGATGAGCATGCAGGAGAGCAAACAAAAAGGTGCATGAGCCAGGGAAGAATCATGTTACATAAAACTGAAGTATTAAGAGAATACAGTCTGTCATCCTTCTTCTATTATCCCCTTCTGATAATACATTTTTATTAATGGCAAAATGGCCAATGTAACGCCGCAACTCTCACAGCTCTATAGTTGAACTATTCTGAAATTTTCGTGACTTGAATATTTTAGAATGTTCGGAAGAATTCGTGTCTAAGATCAGGGATCTTTTACTACCAGCTGTGATATGTAACCTGGATTTGACACCAGTTATTTTAGAGGATATTGTACACCAATTATATAAGTTAATTGAGAAAAGTACTTTGTTGGTTCCGAACGAAACGTATTTACCAGCGCCTCCAATATATTGTCCTCAACAATCAATTGGATACGAAGTTAGCTCCCGACACTTTATAATAAAAAATATTGACTTCTGATTGCATTACTTCATTTTTGCGCGAAGGAAGGTGATATGCCGAGTGAAGACACGGAAGATGGCTTCAGACACGCGGTCGCCACGCTCATTGAACGATTCTTTTGCGTTGTACAAGCCTCTTTCTTAGGGTTTCCACTAATGGCTTGGTATTTTAGTTTCGTTGAAAAGTTATGGGCTTCCGCGGTAAGTTTAAAGGTTTCGTGGAAAATTTAAGGAATGTTAAAAAATGGTAACGAAATATCCAGGGTTGGAATTCGTTCGGAGAAATGGCTTTTTCAAATTTACAATTCACAATCGTGACCTACTTGGAAATTAATAGTTCCTCACCCGAAATTGCGGACGCGATTCAATGGGTGACCCTCGAAACATCAGAGGGAGGTCAAAGGTGTCTTCAGAGTTTAAGGAATTTACTTTCTTTAATTTGGATGTTAAATTGTCGCGATGAGCTTAGCATCGCCTGTCGAAATATGCATAAATTTATTCTCGGTGGCGAAACTAAAACGAATTTTAAAAATCCCGATGACTACTTTACCATTTTGGATCAAATTTTGTACTGGTCCGAAAAGATATCTTCATTCCGGGTTGTATTGACTTCCCAAACTACTTTGGAAAATATCATCTTCAATTCTGTCACCGAAACAGTCTTGTCCGAAGACTTAATCGCGAGAATTACCAGGTGTTTCCCTAATTCGGAGATTTTAAGTCTTTCGGGTCAAAATCAACTTAGTAATCTCGTAATTAAGTTTGATAACTATTTATCAAATTCCTCCTCCTCCTCCGAAATCAAAACTTTCGAAGGTTTTCGTTCGAAAGAAATGGAAAAACGTAAGCTTTTAGGTCAACGTATCTCGAAACAATTCAAGAAATGTCCCGCCTTGAAAATAACCCAATTCGAAGATTATTGCTTCGAAATCGAGGATGAGTTTTTAAATTATATCGAACCCGTTTTTCATATCGGAATTTTGAAAAGGTTGAGTAACCCGCAATCCTCCGCTAATCGTATTCGATCCATACCTTTATTGACAACTTTCTCTAAGCAATTAAGACACGAACATTTCTTGTCGCCCAATGACGCCATTAAAAGTTTAGTTCAGTTAGAACGAAATTATTCGAATAATCGCGAGTCTTTGTTAGAATTAATCGAAGAGTCCAATACATCTGTGGAAACTTTAAACTTTTTAAAGACTCCGGGGAAACGATCATCCGTTTTATTTCGTCAACCAATCGGGTCGTTTTGGTCACCTTCTAGACGGGTTCTTGAGAAATTTCACAAACTTGTGACCGAAGTTAGGGGTCGTGAAAGGTCACAAAGGTTTAAAACCAACAGAAATCGTCACAATATCAGCGGAAAAGCTTGTTCGAAATGGAAGAGCTCCGCTAACTTGTTGATGGAAGAATTGAAATCTAATCGGAACCCGACCATAACTAATCTGAAGAAAAGTGTTAGCGTAACAAACCTCTTTTCGCAAACAAGTTCAACGCGGCTTGTTTCGAGAAAGGTCAAAGGGTACGCCAATAAAATACCGGATCTCGTGGTTGAATTACAAATGAAATCTAACGAAGATGAATCCTTATTGCCCTTCGTATCTTGGATTTTGACTTGGGCTTCTTTCGGTTCGATTTCTTCATCGGGAATCCATCTGTTACCATCGCATATCCTCATGGCTTTGGTACTTGAATCCAGGAGGAAAGCTCGTCTCAAAGATGACGGTAGTTTGAGCCTAGTTAGGGTCAAAATTGAGCGAGGTACTGATGTAAGGAAACCAGTCGCGGTTTCGAGGAGCTTGTCTTTGAGGATACCGGAAAAATCACTTCCGAAGACATCGTTTGAAGGAGCGCAACTTAGACAAGTAAAAGCATTGAAGGATCCAAGTAGAATGGCTGCCGGTGTTCCAACTGAAGCTCCGTCTCAAGTTGAAGTTGCTTCTAGTGACAGTTCCAAGTTACCACCGTCTTTAGATACTCCCAAAGTCCGGGAAATTAAACATAAGCCTACAAGTACTTCACCCAAGAAGTTCTCGCTACCCCAGGTATACCAGGAATGCTGGAATAAGTCGAAACCTGATCCCGCAGTGAAGCCAAAAGATCCTATAAGTACGCCTAAACTTGAACCATCAGATGATACTAAAGGTACGATTTCCACCTCCAAGAAAGATCAAGGTACCTCTCCTAGTTTTGACAGAAACAGTCCGCAACGACTTTCAATTCGAAGACGGAAGGATTCTACAAATCTTTCTTTATCACCTGAGAAAATTGATATCACTTTACCACCAGAAATCCAAAATTCACCACCAGAAATCCAAAATTCACCACCAGCAAAAGCATCTTCGAATCAACAATCCGAGGACTTGAAAATCATAATTCAAGACGCCGTTCGATCAGAAATGAAGAAAACTGTGGAGGAAATCGGTTTAGGAATTTTAGGTGGTGCCATTGGAAGTTTGGCCACGTCAAATAGACAAGTAACCAACAATCAACCTCAGAGGGAAGGCAACTCTGATGAAACTGTTCCTAAAAGACCTCTCAGACGCAAAGAATCATTAAAGAAAATTGATGGCAAAGAAACCGGCACCTTACCGGACATACGTGACAAATCTTCTAAAGACAGGACAAAGAAACTGCCTGTTCATAGCAAAGTGACACGGATGAAAGAACGAAGAGTCGGTGGTAGTGATGGAACAACTAATTCTAGTACCAGTACGGAGAGTGACCACTCGGATTCCTCCGATAGCTTGAGGAACGTAAGGAGAAATAGCGTTTTGCACAAAGTACCACTCCTAAAGGCCAACGATAAGGAACGTGGAAATGTCTCCCCGAAAAGATACTACGTCATATCCGACGCAAAAACTAACAACAATAACCCTCAAAGGCAAGGTAACGATGGACGAGCAATTCCTCCTGAAAGTACATACACCAGAAGACAAACTTCTCATCCCCCGCGACTATTGAAAATTGATAACAAACAAACCAAAGACCTCAACGCCAACTCGGAATTAAAGAAAACCGTCGATCCAGATGAGGTTAGAAGGTTCGTGGTGGCGAAAAGCAAGACCGATGAAGTACCGCAAAAACTTGAAAAGAAGAAGCTGCTCTCCATCTCAATGCAGGGTGAATCTAAAGATACACCAACGAACAAACCTCATGACGGTACTTCGAAGCCATCTGTAGATGACTTTAAACCAAGACGTCAAAAGGTATGGGTGGCACTGCTGATACTTGTTTGCGGAGTTGGAAACAAACCCAGTCCAATTTTTACAGAGTTTGGGTCCCAAAACGGCTGCGAAACTGGCCAGAATGGACTTAAAACTCGCTCTAGATGAAGTAAAACCTTTACCAGTAGCGACAGAACCCGAAACACCAATGGTTGTCAGCCCAGATAATTGCGCGCAATTACAATACGACGTTTATGAGAGACTGAGGAATGCGAAAGATAAGGTACAACGCTTCGCATTCCTAATTGAAACGAAATACTTCACACCATTTCTTTCAGAATACTTTTACAAACTCGACACAAACTAGTCTTTCACTTAAAGACGCGGGTTCATCAACGTCTCCGAAAATATCCCACGATATTGGACTTATGACGGAAGCGGAGTTGGAAAATGAACGAATCAAAGTTTTCCAGAAGGTTTTAACAATTTCGAAGCAAACGTCCATCTCGGACAAGGACGCTTTTGAAGACGAAAACGTTTCTAAACAAATGGAAAATGAGAACGCCAAATACGACGAGGACAGCTTCAACTCGAACGTCATTACCACAAATTCCTCGGAGTCGATGACGTCACCGCAGTTAAGTTTTTGTACCAAGTTGGATGGTTTACAAAAAAGATTGGATTCCATCGATGAAGTGTCGCATAATTTGGAAAGGGAGTTACAAAACTCGAAAAAGGCGATTTTAGATGCGGAAAATCTTGCCAATGCCGATTTGAATTTAAATCTCAGAGAAAAGTAAGTTTGAAAATTAAGTTTAAAGTAACTAATCTACTTAATTAATCGTTCTTCAGAAGTCCATCGGGAATTGTAGACTGGCGTAAAAAAGAATCAAATATTTTCGAGCATCGGAAAAGTATCATTCTATCTCTTATTGATCAAAAGTATAAAAGAGCGTTATCCAATTACGAAACGGCGTCGGATATCAATGATAACACGTCGGAAAGAGCGAGGAGACAAATTTCCTTTGTGGATAATAATCCAGTTGATGATTCCGTCATTGATTCCGATCAGGAATTAAGAAAGACGTTCGTAATTCGATCAAGGAATATCGATATCGAAGACGATGGTTTAATAGAACCCGCTAAAATGAGGGAACTGTATAGAATATATGGTAAGATACTTCCAATATGGCCGCCATATATATTTATATATTTGTAAGATGGCGGCCATATACCGTCCGTGACATACTTCCAAGATGGCGACCATGTATTATGGTCTACTTATTTTTAAATACTTATTATATTACAGGAAGTAGACGAATTCCGGATCGAGTTTTACAAAAAATTCGAAGTCAATATATCACTAAACGACAAAGCTCTCTTTAATTAATTAATTATGTTCACAATTATTTTTTAGGTTTTAATCCCGGTTAATATATAAGCCTAATAGTCTGTGATAAGTCATATACCAAAATATTTTAACCCAGCTTTAATGTATATGTATAATTTTAATCGCAATTAAGTTTAAACAACATTGGAATAAATTTTAGATGGCGCTTTTCGCCAGGATTTATTTCTTTTTTTTTTCCTCACCCTAAAATGGAGTATAATAAATAGTAATAAAACTTCTGTGTGTAGTATGAATTCTACTATACAAATAGTAATAAAACTTCTGTGTGTAGTATGAATTCTACTATACAAATAGTAATAAAACTACTGTGTGTAGTATGAATTCTACTATACGTGTACTAAGGCCTTGTCTTGGTGAAATTTCGTGGAATTTCAGAACTGAGTGTATATTATGGCTTCCAAAGGAAGGTCTGTATTTAGAATGATATTAACAAATTTCGTCAATTCTTTAAAACCTAAAAGAAGACACGGCGATTTGGTTGGAAAAGATACTTTGGGAAATAGTTACTTTGAAATTCCAGCGGGTAATTAATTAATGTTAATGTTAATTAAGTCTTTAATTTATTGTTTATTTATGTTAGAACCTTCTAAGGGTAAAAGAAAACCAGAAAGATATTTTGAAAGTAAAGTAAGAAACGAATATATTCAAGAAGTTCCGGCAGAATGGGAAGGTATTAATTAAAATTATGATTATTGAGTTAATTGTATTAATTTTAAATAAGTTTATTTGAAGCTTGGCTAAGGGGAAGAAGAGCTACACCCCCAAATGAAAATGTATAATCTAATTTATTAATAAAGTTAATTATTACTAATATAAATTAAATTAAATTAAATTAAATTAAAGGAAATAGAAAGAAATATGGCAAGATTACAAGCTACATTAGAAAAAGTAGCCGAGTTAGAAAAGAAAGAAAAACCCTTAATTTCTACTGAAACTCAAATAGATAAATTAGAAAAAAGTAATATTATAAATTATTTTAAGTCAATTATATCAAGAAGTGATATCTAGTTTATAAGGGAGAAGGTATAAGATGCCTTTGTATTCGCGCCAGGCCATAGTCCCAGTCCCCCTTTCAAAATACAAGGGGGGACGTAAAAGGAGGCGCCGGGCTATTTCGCTCTCGTCAGTCGGAAATTTTCCTCACTCGCGTCGTCGCGCTGACGTGAGTTTTCAAGAACCAATGAGATGCTGGTTGTAATTTAGAGGCGGGGATTAACTCCGGACCTACTATACGTTTGGACTGGAGATAAAGCTGCTGGAAATCTGGCAAATTTATACCTTCTCTCTGAGATACTAGATATAACTTCTTGGTTATATTATAATAAATAAATTGAATTTGTTTTGATAGAAGCATTTCCTAAGTTCGAGGAATATGAATTGGAACCTGGTAAACCAAGAAATGAAAAATGACATAGGAATAGGATCTTAAATTATAAAAGAATAAAAGAACGTAGATTCTTTACATTTATTTAAAAATTAATTAAAAGAGTTCATCATATAAAAATTATTATTAGCATCTATCGCGAATTTTTACTTCTTACAAATAATATTTGGTCCAGAAAAATTTGTATCTAGATGCAAGAAAAAGTTTTTTTTTTTTTTTCTCTTTTCCATTCAAAGTAATTATTAAATTAACATCAATTTAATTATAATTATAATTAATAAGTCATTCGTTCGTATTATATTATTTAATCGGATTTAGCTCTTCTTGTCTCATTTAAATTAGCGGATCTTTTGGATTTGGCCTTTTTACGTTTTTCCTCAGCTTCTAGGTGTTTCGCTAATTTCCAAGATAGTATCGCGCTTGCCAGGAAGAATGGAGAAAGGAAGAGCAGGACGTAATAAATGAACTGCCAAGGATCTTCCGCTGCCATTTTTAGGATGTATTCCGCCCATTCTCGCCAATTAAACATCTTTTGGCGGCTTTGAAAATTGAAATTGGTAGGAACCTTTTGATAGATGACTTAGCACAGGTATTTACTTCTGGTGTTACTCTTCACTTGACACGTGTTTAAAATCTACGGGGAGAAAACTGATAGAATATTAGCCCTTACTTAGAACCGTTTACTTCTAATAATTGTAACTGTTTAATTTAATTACCTTTAATTTCGTTAAAATTTTATTTTTCAACTCATTTCGTACTGACGAGGCCTAAAATCTTGACACACTTGACCTTATGACCTTTTAGTAGAAAATGTAGGAGGTTTAATACTATTGGTGGAATTTTTTAAATCCCAGTCCCCCACTTTTAGGGCCAGGTTGCTATATTGGGCTGGAAAGTCGCCAATTGGGCTTCTTCTAAAACATATTGGCTGGGAAATAAACGGGTTGGCTGTCGGCTGGAAATTGGGCTTGTCGGGGTTTTTCTTTGGCTTTCTGTACTTAAAATACCGCCAATAGGGGAAGATCATTAAAATGCCCAAAAAACTGACAAATGGTACTGTCAAACAAACCATTTGTGTAGCTTATAATTCGTCAATTTATGGTTAAATAAAGTGGTTTCATTTTGTTTTGGGTTTTAAAAATGGTGTCAGTATGTAATATGCATGGATATTTCTAAAAGAAAAACTAATTTCAAATTTTCACGATAAATTTTTGGCTTGTTTTTGGACTGGATTGTTTAGATCTTAGTCAGTTTTTGGGCTTTTCGAAATATAGATTGGCGGTTTTTTGGGCTTGTTTCCAATTTGATTTTGGCGGGTTGAAGGTCTGTCGTCTGCTTCCCGAAAGCACGTGGATTGTAATTTTCATAAATTTTAAAAATTCATTTACGTGGATTTTATTCAAAAATATCAATACTTAATGATACTACTAGTTTGAAATGAACAGAAAATACGTTACTGGGGGTCTTTCTAAACTATTTTCATCAAAGAAAAGCGAAGAATTGGATACATCATTATTTGTAAGTCCACCAGAAGTTCAATTTGAACCTTCCGAACTAGAGAATGTTGTAGCTGTAGAGAAGAAACGATCGAAGAAGCGGAAAAATACGGATTCAGAAACTGTTAAAGATACCCAGCCTATAATTCCTGAAGTAGAACCTTCTTCTAAAAAGAAAAAGAAGGCTAAAAAGCAACAAAAATTGCCTGATGTCAATATCAGTCAAACTGAAGAACTTGCTACTGATGTGATAAAGAAGAAATCCAAGATTTCAAACAAAGATCAGAAGAATGTTTTACCTCCTGGGTTACAACCTGATCCATTGCAAGTTGAAAAACAACCAGATGATCCTGAGAAACTAGCCAGAACCCTTTTTGTCGGAAATCTACCTATCAACTACGGAAAGAAGCAAATAAAATCCTTATTTTCAAAGTATAGCAAAGTGGAGAGCCTTAGAATCCGAAGCGCTGTCCCTGGGAAGCCGAAACTAACCAAAAAGATAGCTGTTATAACTAAAACGTTTCACCAAGATCGGGAAAGCGTTAACGCTTACGTTGTCCTCAAGTCTAGAGAGAAAGCTGAAGAAGCCTTGGAATTAAATGGCCTAGCCATTGAAGGAAATCATATTAGAGTGGATTGGGCTGATAATAAAGAACACGATCATTCCCGTTCGATATTTGTTGGAAATTTACCATTTGGATTAGAAGATGATGAACTCAGAACATTTTTTAACGAATGTGGCAAAGTGGAATCAATTAGGATTATTAGGGATAAAGCAACGGGAGCTGGGAAGGGTTTTGGCTATGTTCTATTTAAATCCGAGTCTAGCATACCTTTAGCGTTAAAGAAAAATGAAGAGGAGTTAGCTGGAAGAAATATTAGAGTGTTTAGAGCGAGAAAAGAAAAGGTTAAACACGCTCAAAGGAAGTCTAGACAAACGGAAGATGAAAATAACGGAGAAACAAACTCCGAACGTAAAATTAAACAACCGAAATGGCTTAGAAAGAGTAATACTAATTCAGGAGGGATTAGAAGTTACGAAGGAGTTAGAAGTGTAGAGGATGTAAAAGAAAGAGTGAAAATTCAACGGAACATCAAAGTTTCTGCTCATAAAAATAATAAGAAGCTAGCGCAAGCTAATCCTAATTTGTCAAAAAAACCCAAAAAGAAAATGAAGAAATAAATAAACAAATCTTTTCACTTTAGACATTTTATTTTATTACACCAAAGACACTTGATCTATACATTTAATTTAATTACAATTAATTATATTCCAGTTTAAAGCCAATTATATACAGTTACAACATGTCTTGGAATGCGGGAATAATTACTGTAAACATTATTTACAAATGATGTAGAATATAATTTAAATTTAGGCCAGTTAAGTTAATCCTTTCTCATCTCAAAACCTGACTAGCTTGATTAATAGTTAATTTATTTGAATAATTAAAACTCATTTTATAAGCTATGTTGCACTCTTCGATTGGCAAAATATTGATGAACAGATAAGGCAAATGATACTAGAAAAAAAATAATTAGGTTAATCATTGTTATTTTTTTTTTTGGTGAAGGATTAGATTTCTTACCAACATAAAGAAGAGCGGCTATCCAACAATTATACGCAGTACGTGTAAAGTGTTGGTCAACCTGAGTGTTGAAGTCTTTCGCGTCTTCGTCAATCTTAAGGTCCTCAGCAAAGGTTGCACTATGAACGTATAAGAAAACGCCCATCAAAACCTATTAAAGTTTTAATACATTTATTAATTAATTAATTTTTAATTAATTAATTTTTAATTAATGGTTTAAAGGTAAGCTATTATTACTTACCAACATCAAAATACCCCAAACACTAATTATCGAGCAGCAAATTGATAATTTTGGTCCACAGATCCTCATTTTGACGATCTATTAATTTAATAGCCAAGGCTTAAAGAAATTTAACGTTCTACATTAGTTTTCTAAGTAAAAAAATTCATTTCGAGATTAAAACACGTGGTAAAGAACTTTCTCTAACTAATTTGCGTAAAAAATGTGTTTAATTCTTACCTTTTTACAAGTTCAATTAAAATTAAATGAAGAATCCAAGGCGAACCTCGCTCTCTAAAACAAAATCGAAGAAATCCCGTGACCGGTTTCCTTATAGGATATTCAAACGATTTGAAGTTAGTATGTGTTTTACTCTAATAACAAGCAAAAGTGTCAAGTTAACCTTTTAGCGTGTAAAAATGATAGGGGTCACAATCCACTTGTGCTAAAATATGATTGGTTGGATGCTCGATCCTTGTTTCTACATTTTGCACCCCGTGCATTCGTGAGTTTCTCTTCTAGCGGCCGCAAGCATGGCGGATCAGGTAACGTCCCTTTTTCTTTCATTAAATTAGTATATTAGTAGTTTTTCGCCCTTTAATATCAATTAGATTAAAGGTAGTTTAATTGTATAATGGGGTGAGAAGTTATTTTCATTTAAATCTTAGTAAAAATTAAAATATTATCGAGGGAAGTACAGGATATTGTTAAGCCTTTGTCATGTTAGATGCAATGTGGCAATATTAGGCCCACGTGCACTCGATAATTTGGTAGAATTCAATTAAAATTAGTATATTTTTGACATGATGAATTTCATTCACGACGGTCTACTGAAAAAAATGTGTGGAAAGTGCTTTCTAAGCGTGTTCTGATCATAATATACCGATTTCTGATACATAGAAACTAATCATGCAACATGAATGTTGATCCTACGCTAATTTCATTTCTAACTTTTTACATACAGAGTGAAAAGTCGTTTCAAAAGCAGCCTACAGTATTCCTTAACAGGAAGCCTGCTTTGGGTAAGAAGGGAAAGAAACCACTGAGACATTTTAAGAGTGTTGGTTTGGGATTCAAAACTCCCAGAGAAGCTAAGGTTGGCACTTACATTGACAAGAAATGCCCATTCACCGGAGATGTTAGCATCAGAGGGCGAATCTTAAGAGGAGTCGTTGTTAAAATGAAGATGCAAAGGACCATCGTAATCCGACGAGATTACTTGCATTATATTAGGAAATATAACAGATTTGAAAAGAGGCACAAGAACATGAGTGTCCACTTATCGCCCTGCTTTAGGTATTATCCTATTTTTAATTATAATCAGTTTAAATTTAATTAATTATCTAAGTGATGAGATTCTATTCACGACGGTCTTCATAATATATTCTTTGATGAAGCTGCTTACTAAGCTTATTCTGATTTTATTTGAATTTAATCTACAGTGTTATTTGTTTATCTACGTTGATTTTAATTTTACATTTTGGGAATTTTTCAGAGATGTAGCCCAACACGATGTTGTTACAGTTGGTGAATGCAGGCCTCTCAGTAAAACTGTCAGGTTTAATGTACTCAAAGTTACAAAGGCGGCAGGAGCCAAAAAACAATTCCAAAAGTTTTGAAAATGTGTATTCTCCTAATAAAAAAGATTTGATGATAATTTTTGTGGTTAGTTTTCAATTTTTTGAGGTTTTGTATAGTTTTGGGATTTCAAAAAGATCCAAGTTGGTAAGAAGAGGGTTACCCCATACCCATAATTTCCATTTTATATGAAAAAAACCACTATATCTAGCAGGGTTGGAAATAAGACAGGTTTACAAGTCCAAAACTAGTTTATTAATTGCTCGGACCAATTTATTTATTCCAAAATTTAGGGTCACTGGTCCCAAGGACCACTTAAATATCGTTTTTGAAAAAAATAGACTGTGGGACCAGTTTATTAATTCGGGGTTCCTTATAAGAATTTTTCTAGCACACACAGTTTTCTACCAATTCTACTCCTATGTAGTTAGTACTCCTTGGCTACAACTTCCCTACTAAAGCATAGCCCACTCGATCACGCGCAACACGACGCAAGCTGCTCGCGCTATAGAAGCCCATAGAGTGCTACCACGAAGCTAGGGGGGAAAAACTGTGACGTCAATATTGGGTCCCGAATTTGTATTGTCCAAGCTGACGACGTCTCGCGACTGCCAATATGGTCGCCTGAAAATAAGGTAAGAGATAAGAGCATGTGACGTCACTACAAAGTTCGTGGTAGCGCACTATTCAAAGAATTCGATTTACATGTTTAAGCGCGACTTTTGAAGATTATTCAAAGGAACCCAAAATTAACATTAAGTTCTATGGGAGGAGGTAGCTTTTTTGACCAGACCCCTTGTCCTATACATCCGAATAACCTGAAATTTTAATGAGACGTGTGTTTTGGCGTGTTTTATTATACTAAAAAAGGGTCCAAGCTTCTAGAGTGGATAGTTTTTCTTATAAAAATTATTTTCCAAAGTCAAAATGATGGTGTGCCACAATATATTCTATTCTATTAAAAAGATTCAAGCATTTAGAGTCGATAGATTTTTTTTTAATAAAAGTTAATTTTCAATGTCAAAATTGTAAATTCAGTATTCAATCCACAATATCTTTGGATCTAATGGTCCAAATGTAATGAAACTAATGAGAGGTGTCTTACAATATATTGTATCAGAAGTATATAATACTTCTCTTCGAGAATTTTAGATTATACTTAGTTGTCAAGGAGGGCCAAGAAGAAAAAAGCAACCTTGTAGCGGGTTTTCCATGCTAGCTTAGGACTTTGAAGCAACGCCGCCTATATTACGTGTTGACTGCACTTGTAGTGATATTTTTTTTAATTTTATCGGGCGTTAACTCGACCCTCCCACAATCTTTAATCCATTTTAAAAACTTATCTAGTAGAGTTTTTGGTGTAGGGAAAGAGTAAAAAACCGTTACCTTTATCTAAGAACCATAATTTACTATTAATAAAAAATAAAATAACGATTAAAAACGGACCCCCTTCCACGGGACGGAAGGGTATGAAAGAAGAGGCGGTCAGAGCGACAGAGGTAAAAAGGACTGAGTTACGTATTTTTCGCCTTCCCCGTCAGCAACGTCATCAAAACGTACTTTAAATCAGTGAGCCTATAAGATAATTTAAACTTTTAATTACGTGTTGGAGGGAGGGGCTCTATACTAGGCTATGAGTCGGACTGAAGTAAATACTAACCGTTCTCCATTCCTGCTTCTAAAATTAAATCTATCCCTGGTATAGTAATTAAATTAGTAACTTGAAAAATATGCTAAACACAAAGGAAAATATTACATTCACAATAGAGAATTACTAGATTTGAGAGTTGTATTTCCGCCTAATCTAGGTGTAGATTATTAATATATGTGTATTGAGGAAGGTAAGCTCTTTCAGTTCGTAAAAGGGTCCCAAAAATTAATTTAAAAAATGTATTCTTTATTTAGTTTGTGAAAAGACGGGCGTAAGTGTTTAATCTTGATCCTTTTCACGTTCTTTCAGTAACCATCTAAAGAGATGGGGACCGCGGTTTGGACGTTTCTCTTCATCCCCCCCCATCCTCCTGCCGTCATCATAAAAAGGTAAGACCATGGACTCGATTTACATATTCTCAACTCTGCATAAGCTTTCAGTAGTAATGCCAGAAGTAAGATGAGACTACAAGTACTGAGCTAACCAAATTCTTCACTTGGCGAAAGTGAATATTCTCAGAAGGGGATAATAGGAGAAGGATGACACTCTGTATCCTCTTAATGCTTTAGTTATGTAACGTCATTATTCAGAGGCTCACCCTTTTAGTTTGCTTTCCCGCTCATCAAACTACAAATAGGCATCGCACCGTAAGGTGAATTCTATAGTTGTTTGGCACCAAATCCCCAGCAATCATCCCACAAACCTCGTCTTGACATGGGACAAAAATACACAAGCGCGTCTTGCCAAATATTTAAAGGCTGATAAAGTAATGATGAGGGAACTATTTATCATGTATGTGATACGGTTTAGTAACCTTGCTCTAAATGATCCGATGTTGGGAAGAGTGACGTTACACTTACCCCGCTTTGTGGTACACTTCTCTCGAAGAGAAGTATTATATACTTCTGATATTCTTGATAGCACACCAACGGTTGGCCCTGTAACAATATGTAATAAGATTATGAGATAGGCTGTATTAGTGAGAAAGGTGATAGCGCAAGGTCACGAGAAGTCAGTGAGTAGATTTTTGACCGTTGAGTACGGTCGCCTGTTTTTTGGTTTTGTGTTGTTTTTAAAAAGTAAAGTTTCAAGAACAGTGTTAGGCTTAGAGAGAATTGTAAAAAGTAGAAAATTAAAGATCGCTAAAAGAAAACAGTGCTGGTTTCCTTACGCCCACGCTACATTCTGGTGACAGCGGTGAGATATTCCCGTATCGAACCCATTTTTCTTAGTCACTATAAAAAAAATAATAACGGTGCTACTAACATGGCCAACAACGCTGGTAAAGTACCCATTCTGCGAACTCATACCGTCGCTTCTCCAGAGAAATATGATGGCGAAGTGGACTTCAACCTGTGGCTCAAATACTTTGAGGTCTGTGCCCTGGCTAGCGACTGGGACGAGGACAAGAAATTGCGTATTCTTCCTACGTTCCTCACAAAACGAGCGTTCAACACATACGATTTCTTACCACAAAATGCTAAAGATACGTATGACCATCTGACAACTTCTTTGAAGGAAGCATTTGTTGAACCAGAACGACAACGGGTTTTTATGGCCGGATTCCGCGGGCGTATGCAGGAGCCTAATGAACATCTAGACGATTATGCACAAGATTTAATATGATTGGTGGTACTCGCTTTTCCTGGAATTCACGAAGAAGCCTGCGAAGCCCTCATCTTAGAGCAATACGTGTTTGGTTTACACCCAAGCCTGAAGGATGCAGTTTTTCAAGCCAATCCACGTACGATGGCGGAAGCTCTATCGAGCACGAAACGATTACAAGCATTTCAGGACTTAAACCAATATACACGTATGATAAGATTGAAAGCCAACCGCATTGTATATCTGGGGCTGGAAATAATGAAATCAGCAAGCTAAAAGATGTGGTGTCTCAATTGACTAACGAGATAAGTCAAATTAGACTGGACATGTACTCTAGAAATCCACCAAGGAACGAAATACAGCCTCAAAACTTAACACGCCCGAGAGAAGGTATTAATAATGATTACCGCGGTTATTATCAGCAAGCTACACCTGCTCGTGAAGCTTGCTACTATTGTGAAAGGAACGGCCATTACGCTAGAAACTGTTTCAAACGATTATCTGACGAGCGACGGGACGCTGAGCAACGACGACGAGAATATGAGCCAAGGACCAGATTCGTGACGGACGACTCAAAAGAACGGAGGAACAAGAGACCAAACCGAACCCATGCGACCATTTCGAAATGCCCAACTGAAAGCAAAAAAGGGAATAACGTATCATATACCATTGGAGATTAATGCCAAGAAGACACGAGCTCTAGTCGATTCAGGTTCTTCGATTACTATCATAAGCTCTACGATGATGCAAGACTTAGGTTTGGGCCTACTTCAACCGACTGATGAAATATTGGAAAAGATTTTTACTGTCACTGGGGAAGCCATTACTATTCTGGGCTTGTGCAGGGCTGAACTACGAATCGGCGAAGAAAAAGTTATCTGGGATTTCGTGGTATCAGATGGCTTTGTCAATGAATGCATCATAGGTTGTGACTTCATGGATGAAAATGATGTGCAACTCAACTTCAAACACAAAACTTTTGAAATAGGTCGTATTCGAGTACCAATGAACCGGTCTATCCACTCGACTACAGTATGCCGCATAGCCCTTGCCGAAGATATTAATATTCCACCTAACCTAAGGAAGACTCGTCACAATTGACTCGCAACATATAAAACAAACACAGGGTGTTAGTTGTGGAGTTGTTGAACCAACTAGCGAAATTAAGTCATCTAATTCGTTGATGATTGGGAAAACTCTGGTTGTACCTGATAATTCTATGGTACCAATTCGCATAATGAACACTGGATTCGCACCTATTGCGCTTCGGGAAAATTACATAATTGGAACCCTAGATACCGTTGAACAAGTCGTAGATCACAAGAATACGTCGAACATGTCTATAGCGGATGCCTCATCGAATGTACTGAAAGATATAAACTTAAGGGACTGTAAAATTAAGGAAGAGGAAAAACAACAACTGGTGACCCTGATTAAAGAATACGAAGACGTGTTTTAAAAAAACGAATTTGATATTGGATGTACAAAAATGGTTCAACGTGGAATTAACATTGAAGAACATTGAAGATCACGGTCCGATAAGGAAAAAACCGTACCGCTTACCGTATGGACAACGAGAGATGGTAGATAATTTAAACTTTTAATTACGTGTTGGAGGGAGGGGCTCTATACTAGGCTATGAGTCGGACTGAAGTAAATACTAACCGTTCTCCATTCCTGCTTCTAAAATTAAATCTATCCCTGGTATAGTAATTAAATTAGTAACTTGAAAAATATGCTAAACACAAAGGAAAATATTACATTCACAATAGAGAATTACTAGATTTGAGAGTTGTATTTCCGCCTAATCTAGGTGTAGATTATTAATATATGTGTATTGAGGAAGGTAAGCTCTTTCAGTTCGTAAAAGGGTCCCAAAAATTAATTTAAAAAATGTATTCTTTATTTAGTTTGTGAAAAGACGGGCGTAAGTGTTCAATCTTGATCCTTTTCACGTTCTTTCAGTAACCATCTAAAGAGATGGGGACCGCGGTTTGGACGTTTCTCTTCATCCCCTCCCCCATCCTCCTGCCGTCATCATAAAAAGGTAAGACCATGGACTCGATTTACATATTCTCAACTCTGCATAAGCTTTCAGTAGTAATACCAGAAGTAAGATGAGACTACAAGTACTGAGCTAACCAAATTCTTCACTTGGCGAAAGTGAATATTCTCAGAAGGGGATAATAGGAGAAGGATGACACTCTGTATCCTCTTAATGCTTTAGTTATGTAACGTCATTATTCAGAGGCTCACCCTTTTAGTTTGCTTTCCCGCTCATCAAACTACAAATAGGCATCGCACCGTAAGGTGAATTCTATAGTTGTTTGGCACCAAATCCCCAGCAATCATCCCACAAACCTCGTCTTGACATGGGACAAAAATACACAAGCGCGTCTTGCCAAATATTTAAAGGCTGATAAAGTAATGATGAGGGAACTATTTATCATGTATGTGATACGGTTTAGTAACCTTGCTCTAAATGATCCGATGTTGGGAAGAGTGACGTTACACTTAACCCGCTTTGTGGTACACTTCTCTCGAAGAGAAGTATTATATACTTCTGATATTCTTGATAGCACACCAACGGTTGGCCCTGTAACAATATGTAATAAGTTTATGAGATAGGCTGTATTAGTGAGAAAGGTGATAGCGCAAGGTCACGAGAAGTCAGTGAGTAGATTTTTGACCGTTGAGTACGGTCGCCTGTTTTTTGGTTTTGTGTTGTTTTTAAAAAGTAAAGTTTCAAGAACAGTGTTAGGCTTAGAGAGAATTGTAAAAAGTAGAAAATTAAAGATCGCTAAAAGAAAACAGTGCTGGTTTCCTTACGCCCAAGCTACAGCCCTCTGGTATCGGTTTCTGAGTTTTCGCTCCAAAACGTCAGATGCTCGTGGCGGTAGACGGCCGAACTAGATTCAAGCGCCCGCGTCCGTGTTCCGCGGCTTAGGGTTGAGGGGAAGGGGGTAGGAAATATTTTGGAACTCGACCAATTTTTGTCTCTCTAGTGTAGGCGCGATGGAAGCGGCATAAAATCCTCAAATTTGTTCACTAGTGCCACGATCTACTACCAATGCTAGAGCTCTTCACTTCCAGTCTCATCTTACTTCTGGTAATACTTCTCAAGTAAGAAAAAGTACGTTAAAGTATTTTTAGCCACATCGTATGACGTACATCTAGGGTGAGGCTCTTAGTTTGACATGCCCTGTTGTTGTCCCCGTCGTGCCAGTATACCCACCTTTGGCTGTATAAAAGTTTTCGTTAGTCGTTGAAGGGAAAGTGAAAGGGAGAGAATTGTGGTGAGTTGATATTTTTCGTTCGTCTACTTATGAAGGGAATTGTGATAGTAAGGTTAAGCTATATATACTCTCCCTTTAAAATTCGTCTCACCCGTCGTCGCCGTCCACAATACAATTTCACGCTTTCAATACCGCTCCCCTATTTCAACATTGAAAGAAATCAAGGGGAATTTATAATCTAGGCAAAGAAAATATATACTGATGTTATTTTTGGAATGGTCTTAAGGCACCGGGATATTACAAATATTGAGTGTTTTACCGAATTCTTTCTCTTTCAAACGCTTCTGGCCATAAGTTCATGTTAGAAATTTTTAAGATGCGATAAGTATGCGTAGGCATAAGTTGTAAATTAAAAGTTTCTGTACGTGTATTAATTGAACGTTAAGTACGTAATCATTTTAGCACTGTTAAAGATAACTCGATCATCGAGGGGATAATCACTAAAACTTTCTGTTATTCTATTAAGGGTTACTTGTGTGTAATCATTTCAGCGTTGTTAAAGCTAAAACCTCGTTTTTATAATGGCCTTAAGGGTAATCATTTTAGCAATGTTAAGGGTAGCGCATCGAGGGGCTACTCACTCAAGTTTTCTCTTGGCGTCGCACTATTACAATTATAACATAAATAAATTTATTGAAGTAAGGATTACTGGTAATGATTTTAGCACAGTTAAAAGTAGCGCATCGAGGGGCTGTTCACGTAAATTTTATGTACGCCTGTTAAGTACGGTACGATGTGGCTACTATTATGAGCCCAGCCCTTGGCCCATCTTGTTTAAATTTTATTTATTAGAAATTTTGTTTAATCAAATCTTTCGTGTTCAAGCATTATTATTTGCCGGTTCAAGCAAATTAATGAATATTTCAGTTTAGTTCTATCATGGACGAACTAATTTATTTATCTATCTATATATATATAAATCAAAGTTCAGACTGAAAAACTGACTGATAATCAACGCCCAGTCCAAACTGCTTGCCCTAAAAGGCTGAAAATTTGTAGGAACGCTACTCGTAAGTAGTAGGCGCGTACTAAGAAAGATTTTTCCAATCCGCCCCCATCTTAATAAATGGCGCCCCGTAATGTAAAAAATCTTCTCTATGCAACAAAGTCCGCGCGTTTCACCCGATTTCGCAAATATTTAGTACACTGGTTTCCTTTAACCTATAGACGGGCTGAAAGGTCTTTCGGGTTCCATTTGTGGCCATCTTTTAAATGGCGGCCACAAATTTAAAAACCCATCTTTATGGAATAATGTCCGCGTGAAAAGTAATAAAAAATGTCCCGACGGGCTGACGGGCAACGCAGAGTGCCTTCGCTCCTAGGGTGCTACAAAAATATTAGTCATCAGTAAAATCTACCCATTCTTTATCTCATTTTGATGGAAGTTCTTATTATAATTTCAGATGTTCGGTATTGATTCAAACGTTCCTGGCAATTCTGGCGTTACTTCATTCCTTGTCGCCATATTGGTATTTTTAGCTATAAATCTTTATGTTTTGAGGCATATCAAGTGCAATATACGAGGGGTCCGACTATACCAAAAAAAAGCGTACGGAATTTCTTCTTGATTTTGTAATTTATTGATTTCTTCAAAGTTTTCGCGAGAAGCGTACTGAATTTCGTGTAAATGTCGGACCCCTCGATAATGTATATTTTAATAGTGAGATTGAAGTAGTTTATAGTGTCACCGAGGGGCTAAACACTCGCGCATTCTGGCCTCAGTGTAGAAAAGCGCTGCTTGGGAGAGGTAATATTTTTAAATCCATCCACCGGACTGAAACAATGGTTGGGTAGTTATTTTTGTTTATTAATTGGTCTTAGTTCCTAGGTAATTATTTAGCAACTCTGGGTTATCTAAACAAATAATTTAATACGAAGTTATAACAAGACGACCCAAGGGCTGGGCTCGTAAGAGTAGCCACATCGTACCGTACTTCGATGCGCATCTTTTAAAACAAAGGTAAAACATGGTACCCGTAAAGAAAATCAGAGTGAATAGCCCATCGATACTCTAACAAAAAATTAGAACCCTTAATCCTTATTTCAATAAATATACTTACGTTATAAGTGTAATATCCGGGGCCACAAGCTAGTACTTTCTTTTAAAACTCTTCTCGATTTGTGGAGAAATAGACGTGGTTTGGGAACGTTCCCCTTTCGCTAGCTCGAGATAGAAGCTCTCCAGGATTACAGATTAACAAAGCTTGTTTTACAAATACGAAGGTGCATTTTTGTTACTATTTCAGGGTTCATACGAAATTTCCCAAGTCAATTTCCCTGATATTTCCAGGTTTTCCAGAGTACTTCTGATAAATTTCCAGGTGCATTTTTTACATTGGAGGAGTGGTTTAATTTCAAATAGGGTTACCAGACCATACCTACATCACCATATCTAGACAGGACCAACATACAGAATTCCAGTCACCGAAGAAATATATTTCTCTCCACTGAGACAACTAACATCGATTTTTTCGTGAACCAAATTAGATTATGGGTCCCACGGAAGTGTATTTGTTTCACTTTATTTAATTTCCCTGATTTTTTGGGAATAAAATTAATTTTCCCGGATTTTTGAAGAAATTTTCATTTTCCTTGATATTTCCCTGATTTTTGAAGAAATTTTCATTTTCCCTGACTTTTGTCCTCTACACCAATTTCCCTGATATTTCCAGGTTTTCCCTGTTTTCCATGTTCGTATGAACCCTGTATTTAGGGTTGGTCGCTTTAGAAATTGAAAGCTCAAGGTTTTTACTTCTGTTATTTTTGTATTCAAGGTTGGGTGGTTCACTTGCACTTACATATTTCTTTTATACGCTTAATCTATACATGGTTAATAATATTTATGCAATTTTAATTTTAACAATTAACTTATTCCATAAAAACGCGCAAATTACTTTCCTAATTTTTCAACACTCAGTGACTTTACGCGCTTCCTATCTGGACGCAAAAGGGCTACGTTTTGCCACCAAATACCCTGGTTTTCCATCCTAACAACCTCGTTTTCCACCGTAGGATATTGGCGTGGGAAAACAGTGGAAATTCTAAGCCGATTAAAATTTGTTAATAATAGAAATTTTCTTATTATTTTCAGTACCTGGACTCAACACTCGGAAGTTGCGCGTTTATAAAAATATTCTTATTATTTTCATTATTAATCTTTTTAATAAAATCTAATGTATCAATGAAAAATATTTCAAAATAAAAACTTGCATTAATATTTATAAAATATTATTTGATAAAATTATTTCTATTTATAAGCTTATTAATCATAGTTATGGCGTCAAATAATAAAAAGAATAAAAGACTAGCCAAAGTTATAATGAATGATTACCACATTTTTGAAAAGTATTTTAATTACAAATTTTTATTAATTCCGAATGTATCAAATGGAATAGATTTCGAAATAAAATATTGAATTAATATTTATAAGTCTGCCTGATAAATTTATTTTTACTTGTAAGCTTACTAAGGTATAGAAACTCGCTTCATACCTCTGAATTAGAGTATGATTAAAGTGCTTGCTCAACATAGTAGAGCCGTCAGTCGAGTATGAATATTTTGAATACAGTTTCAAAGTTATAATGAATGATTTTATTCGAAGAGCATTGCACTGAAGCGTGTCGTAGCAGCCACGTAAAACAAACAAACTAATGCTTTAACTAGTGCTGGTTACATAACTGTGTGTTTGCTTATGTGTGTGGTAGTGAACGGATTAAAGGTTGCGTCTGGATTACGAGTAATTATCGAGGGGCTACTCACTAAAACCTCGTTAGTGATTTTAAACGGGATAGGGATTTGGGATTACTTAGGGGCTATGGGTTATTATTAAGAATTAACACATTTGCCACTAGGGGCGCTGTATACGTAGTTACGTATTTACTGACATCTAAAACATGATAAAATTCTGCTAGACATTCGTGTAAGCAATAGATAGTTCATAAATTGCCGCTAGGGGTGCTGTGTACGTAGTTACGTATTTACTGACATCTAAAGCATGGTAAATTTTTGCTATGACGTCATATCCGGTGACGTGTCATGACGTCATATCCGGTGACGTGTCATGACGTCATATCCGGTGACGTGTCATGACGTCATATCCGGTGACGTGTCATGACGTCATATCCGGTGACGTCAGCTATGACGTCAACGAGGTAATTGACTTGTGACGTCACGACAGATGTTAATGGTAATAGGTAATGATTGTCCATTCAGTTAGGCCTAGCGTTCATTCATTCATTTAGGCCTAGCGTTCATTCATTTAGGCCTAGCGTTCATTCATTTAGGCCTAGCGTTCATTCAAATAGGCCTAGCAGTGTTCAGCTATTTGGATTTCGTGCCCGGGGTATGGCGCACCCGAGTCCGCGCATAGGAGCTTTTAGCGCCCCCCGACGTTGGAAATGTATTTGGTTGCAGGCAAAGGTCAGACGGCTATTTCGTTGCCTGGAAGCCGTCGAGGTCAGACGGCTCATTCTTTGCCTGGAAGCCGTCGAGGTCAGACGGCTCATTCTTTGCCTGGAAGCCGTCGAGGTCAGACGGCTCATTCTTTGCCTGGAAGCCGTCGTGGAGGTCGCTTGGAAAAACCTTCGCAGCCCAGCTGATCGTGATCCCGGCTTTTAAGGTCGATTCTTGATAGCTCTGCCATTTCGCTCAACGTTTTTGCCGAGGACGCAAGCTGAATTCGACGCTCTTCAACTTACTTGGCAGCCATTGCTTCGCCTCGTGGTGCTTTAACAGTCCGTAAGCGTAAACTTTACAATAATCCAAACTCATCTAGCTCCCCTTAAATTATTTATTTTATTTCAAGTATTTAAATTATTTAGGTTGTGTTAAATGTTAGTGAATTTTATTTATTTATTAAAAATCAAGTACCATAAATAAAATTTTACAACAAGATCTTGGACAAGAGAGAATTCCTTAATAATTAGTTTAAACGGGGTACGTAATTAGTTTAGAGATAACGCGACAGATTTTCGGAAATCATGTCCCGCCGAGAGAATTTTAAAACACGAGGACCCTAAGCCTAAATTAAGCCGTGTCTTATCAAACTCTAGTTATTTTACGGATACTGTATGTGGGAATAGTTTTAAAATAAATGGAAGGTTTTCCTAAAATTAGCTAAGGGGCTATTATTATAAACTATTAAACGGGGTACGTAATTAATTTAGAGATAACGCGACGGTTTTTCGGAAATCATGTCCCGCCGAGAGAATTTTAAAACACGAGGACCCTAAGCCTAAATTAAGCCGAGTCTTATTAAACTCTAGTTATTTTACGGATACTGTCTGTGGGAATAGTTTTAAAATAAATGGAAGGTTTTCTTAAAATTAGTTTAGGGGCTATTATTAATTAATATAGAGCTAAAGCGACAGATTTTCGAAAATCAAGTCCCGCAGAGATAGTTTTAAGACACGTGGACGTTTGCCCTAAGCCTAAGTTCAGCCTTGTCCAATTTCAACTCAAGTTTTTGTTTATGGGTTCTATCTGTGGGAATAGTTTAAATAAGGGTTTTCCTAAAATTGAAGATATTTTAAATTATTATTCTATTAAAAGGGGCAAGCAATTTAGTTTAAATAAATTTCAGGTTTTCCTAAAATTAATTTAGGCAATCTTTTAAATTATTATTCTATTAAAAGGGGCAAGCAATTTAGTTTAAATAAATTTCAGGTTTTCCTAAAATTAATTTAGGGGATATTTTAAATTAATTTCATTATTAAGCTGCGTAATTTAAAATAAATGAATGGCAAGTTTTTCCGAAATTAGTTTAGGGGATGTTTAAAATCATTTTCATTATTGAGTTACATAATTTGATTTTAAATAAAGGGCCGCTTTTCTTAAAGCTATTTTCTATACAATTTTGGGAATTAGCTAGCGAGAGTATTTATTTAATTCGGGGTGGAATTCACGGTAGACAACTTTCTTTAATTTAGGGTGGCAATTAGTTGGTGTAGTTCGTCTCGGTTTATAATTTTGGTAGCCAGTTTCTTAATTAAGGACACGCTTTTCTTAAATTATTTAAATCTACGAGATTACTTTGATAGTAGGCAATAGTTTAATATGTGTTATTAATATGTTTTAATTTATAGATGTGGATGACTTTCTTGGATTTTTCTGTCGCTGGTCATTCCGAGACTTATCCTTCCAGATGACATCCTTTGTTCCGATTGACGCAAGACGAAGCTGTTCTGGACTCGCTATGTATCATTCCTGATGACAATCTTCGTTGGATTCACGTTACATGATGTCTTCTGGACTTGCTCTTTCTCTTAGCGCTGACATAAAGATATGGAGGAAATCATCGAAGCTAGAAGACAAAAAATACATCTTTTTTACTTGCAATATTTTCATGTAAACACTTAACTTAATTTTTTTGCTTGCAAATTTTATTTGTAACTACTTATTATTTTTTTTTGTGTTCAAACTTTAACTTACAAAACTCATTAATATTTTTTTTGTTCGAAATTTTTGTAAACACATCGTTTTTTTTTTGTTTTTATTCAATAAATTTTGCCTTAAACCTCGTTCTTTCTTTTCTTGAATTTTTTACATACTAGACTTGGTTTCAGTTTTTTTTTCTCTGGACTTAGGGGGATATTTTTGACCCCTTTTTTTAAGCTTTTTCCTTAAAAACCAAGTGAAAAATACATTAAAAAAAAATTTTCCAAAAAAAAAAATTTTTTTATGAAAAATTTATTAAAAAATAAAAAAATTATTAAAAAAACAATAAAATAAGCATAAAAAAGGTCAAAAAAACTACCCTAAGTGTTTTTCGACTATTTTTGTTCCTTCCCCAATATCGAAACTTAAATTTTAAACTTAAGCTACCACCCCCAAAGTAAGCCTTGCGAGCCCAATTTAAATTTAACAAGTCCCTGTTCTACTCGGGAATTATTAAATTTAAACTAAAGCCCGCTGTGGAGCCCCCAAAACAAGGAAACTTCGTCCTTAGCATGGGATTTCCAATGAAAGTCCACTCGATGATTGAAGTCCTCCGCTCGATGATTGAATTCCTCCGCTCGATGATTGAATTCCTCCGCTCGATGATTGAATTCCTCCGCTCGATGATTGAATTCCTCCGCTCGATGATTGAATTCCTCCGCTCGATGATTGAATTCCTCCGCTCGATGATTGAATTCCTCCGCTCGATGATTGAATTCCTCCGCTCGATGATTGAATTCCTCCGCTCGATGATTGAATTCCTCCGCTCGATGATTGAATTCCTCCACTCGAGAGAATGTTTCTGCGCAAGAGAAATTCTTATTAATATTTAGAGAAAATGGAACATGCATAATTTCAAATTAAATTACCTTAATATGAAAATCCACTTGAATATTCTTGCATGATGTAACGTAAAATGTTCGGGCAGAAGACAAATTATTATTATTTGACATAAATAGCACACTCCTAACATTAAACTCAATACCTTAGTATGGGGAAGTAAAATAATACCATAAAAACCTAAGCCTTGATTTAAACCCGCTCAAAATCGTGTTTATTTTTAAAGGACAAAGCGTATAAGCAACCTTCTACCTTAAACATAAATCATAAATTTATTTAGATCCTACAAAACTCCCTCAACGAGTTGCCAAACGCTTTTCCCCTAAAAATATTTATAATTAAAATCATAAACTAGATGCCTTAATACCGCAAAGGGAATCTCACCCTTAAAATCCTGATTACGCGTTCATTATTCTTAAAAGGGAGGGCTAGGACCAGTTTTCACCTATTCCATATTTCAGCTTTTTATTCATGTCCTGGCGAAAAAAAAATCCCTAAAAAGAGAAGGACACAAGCTCTTTCCTTCTAAGAATAAATATAATAATAAATAATAAACTAAATACCCCAATAATTGCCTACAATGTTACAGGCTGTAGAAATAGTCTTTTTTGCTAATGAGATTCCCTTTAAACGGATAAAATCACAGTGTAGACCTGAATTGAGAATGGAATTGTCCTGTTAATATTGCTAAAATTACTATTATTAAGATTTTATTACTTCACTGAGAGCCTAAAATATCTAAATTGTTTTCCTAGTGAGATTCAGTTTCAACGGATAAAATCAAAGTGTATACCCGGAATTGTAATGGGTTCATTGACCTGATTAATATAGGGTGTATTTTGTCAAATAATAATAATTCATTCTAGAATCCAACATAAATTTCTCCTTTGGAAACAGATGATAGCTAAAAAAATAAAACCTGTTCAATTCAAACAATCTAATACAAAATTAAAATTATTATCAAAATAAACTTCTAAATTTTTTCCAAGAAGCCATTTGGATACGGCTAACTTGTAACAAATGTTAGGGTGAAAACAAATGGGCTTGACACCCACAGGGCCGGAAATGAGGAAACTTTCATATAGAACATCTGTCCCCTCCTTCGACTAGAAAATTTATAGGACATTGTCCACTAGTGTGTACAAAAACTCCGCGTATCTCTAGTAGAACCACAGTTATGAGCCTTCAAAGTTGGGTGTAATTATGGTGGGATGGGACAAACAGGACTATAACATAGTCAAAGGACACCCCCATATCTCTGGAACCACAGTTATAAATCCCCCCAGTTGGGTGGAATGCTATTCCTATCGAGGGGGTATGTTTGGTGGGATCGGCGGGGGGGGGGGGCAAAACGGACTATAACATAGTCAAAGGACACCCCCATATCTCTAGTAGAACCAGAGTTACAAACCCCCAAAGTTGGGTGGAATGCTATTCCTATCGAGGGGGTATGTTTGGTGGGATGGGCGAGGGGGGGCAAAACGGACTATAACATAGTCAAAGGATACCCCCATATCTCTAGTAGAACCAGAGTTACAAACCCCCAAAGTTGGGTGGAATGCTATTCCTATCGAGGGGGTATGTTTGGTGAGATGGGCGGGGGGGGCAAAACGGACTGTAACATAGTCAAAGGACACCCCCATATCTCTAGTAGAACCAGAGTTACAAACCCCCAAAGTTGGGTGGAATGCTATTCCTATCGAGGGGGTAAGTTTGGTGGGATGGGCGGGGGGGGGGCAAAACGGACTATAACATAGTCAAAGGACACCCCCATATCTCTAGTAGAACCAGAGTTACAAACCCCCAAAGTTGGGTGGAATGCTATTCCTATCGAGGGGGTATGTTTGGTGGGATGGGCGGGGGGGCAAAACGGACTATAACATAGTCAAAGGACACCCCCATATCTCTAGTAGAACTACAGTTATGAGCCTTCATAGTTGGGTGTAATTACGGTGGGATTGGAGGGGGGCAAATAGGACTATAACATAGCCAAAGGACACCCCCATACCTCTAATAGAACCAGAGTTATGAGCCTTCAAAGTTGGGTGTAATTATGGTGGGATGGTGGGGGGGCAAAACGGACTATAACATAGTCAAAGGACACCCCCATATCTCTAGTAGAACTACAGTTATGAGCCTTCATAGTTGGGTGTAATTACGGTGGGATTGGGGGGGCAAATAGGACTATAACATAGCCAAAGGACACCCCCATACCTCTAATAGAACCAGAGTTATGAGCCTTCAAAGTTGGGTGTAATTATGGTGGGATGGTGGGGGGGCAAAACGGACTATAACATAGTCAAGGACACCCCCATATCTCTAGTAGAACCAGAGTTACAAACCCCCAAAGTTGGGTGGAATGCTATTCCTATCGAGGGGGTATGTTTGGTGGGATGGGCGGGGGGGGCAAAACAGACTATAACATAGTCAAAGGACACCCCCATATCTCTAGTAGAACTACAGTTATGAGCCTTTATAGTTGGGTGTAATTACGGTGGGATTGGGGGGGGGCAAATAGGACTATAACATAGCCAAAGGACACCCCCATACCTCTAATAGAACCAGAGTTATGAGCCTTCAAAGTTGGGTGTAATTATGGTGGGATGGTGGGGGGGGGCAAAACGGACTATAACATAGTCAAAGGACACCCCCATATCTCTAGTAGAACTACAGTTATGAGCCTTCATAGTTGGGTGTAATTACGGTGGGATTGGAGGGGGGCAAATAGGACTATAACATAAGTCAAAGGACACCCCCATATCTCTAGTAGAACTACAGTTATGAGCCTTCATAGTTGGGTGTAATTACGGTGGGATTGGGGGGGGCAAATAGGACTATAACATAGCCAAAGGAAACCCCCATACCTCTAATAGAACCAGAGTTATGAGCCTTCAAAGTTGGGTGTAATTATGGTGGGATGGTGGGGGGGGGCAAAACGGACTATAACATAGTCAAAGGACACCCACATATCTCTAGTAGAACCAGAGTTACAAACCCCCAAAGTTGGGTGGAATGCTATTCCTATCGAGGGGGTATGTTTGGTGGGATGGGGGGGGGGACAAAACGGACTATAACATAGTCAAAGGATACCCCCATATTTCTAGTAGAACTACAGTTATGAGCCTTCATAGTTGGGTGTAATTACGGTGGGATTGGTGGGGGGGGGGGCAAATAGGACTATAACATAGCCAAAGGACACCCCCATACCTCTAATAGAACCAGAGTTATGAGCCTTCAAAGTTGGGTGTAATTATGGTGGGATGGTGGGGGGGCAAAACGGACTATAACATAGTCAAAGGACACCCCCATATCTCTAGTAGAACTACAGTTATGAGCCTTCATAGTTGGGTGTAATTACGGTGGGATTGGGGGGGGCAAATAGGACTATAACATAGCCAAAGGACACCCCCATACCTCTAATAGAACCAGAGTTATGAGCCTTCAAAGTTGGGTGTAATTATGGTGGGATGGTGGGGGGGGGCAAAACGGACTATAACATAGTCAAAGGACACCCCCATATCTCTAGTAGAACTACAGTTATGAGCCTTCATAGTTGGGTGTAATTACGGTGGGATTGGAGGGGGCAAATAGGACTATAACATAGCCAAAGGACACCCACATATCTCTAGTAGAACCAGAGTTATGAACCCCCAAAGTAGTTTAGTGTAATGCTATTCCTCGTAACCCTGGGTTTCTAATATGGTTGGATGGGGGGGGGGCAAATAGGAGTATAACATACTCAAAGGACAAAAACAACTTAACTCCTTGTTGTCCACTAGAGTGTGCAAAAATAGTATCGCGTGTTCATGGTTAAGCTATCAAAACTTTGGGAAAATTCATTGGTCAAACTGGCCAGTGACCCCCTTAGTTTTTAAAAATAGTATGGGACATTTTAAAATGTTATTGGACAATGTGTCCTGTGCTTCTTTCCGCCCTAGACACCCATATTTACACCAATAGATTTGTTAATTGAAAACATTTTAGAGAACTACAGTTACTTAAGTTAAAAACCTCACTTCGGTGTTAATACATCTGCCGTTAAAGTTTTCTACTCGCTTCAGTTAAGGGCAATATACAGCCAATAACCAAAGCAACAAAAGTGCATTAGTTATTTAGAACTACCATTATGTTTGGTAACCAATATATAAAATCAACTAAGGCTATGTTTTCTTCAAACAGACTATGGTCGTAATTAACAAACCTATTTGGCACGGTTAAGATACATTTTCCATTTGTAACACTTAATTTCCATTCGGTTGCGATAAAACTTTGGTATTTAATCTAAATTAGCCCTTAAAATATAAATAAAATATTTACCTGGAAAGATCTCTTATACCACTACTGAAAGAGGCAACAGCTTCCTTGAATCCGTGATGCCAACGTGGTCCCGTAAGCCTTGGTAATAGTAGCACCAACCAGTGTCCAGTGGTGCCAACCAACGTGGTCCCGTTACTCCCGTAAGCCTTGGTCGTAATTAACAAACGTATTTTGGCACGGTTGACCATAAATTTTCCACTTCCAACGCTTAATTTCCGATCGGTTGCGATAAAACTTTGTTATTTAATCAAAATTAACCCTTAAAATATAAATAAAATCAAAATATTTACCAGCAAAAATCGCACAGAAAATCGCAGCATCTCGTTCCCAGGAAATCGCTCCAAAAGAACCCAGATTGAATAGGCTTATTTTGGTGCAAACATAGACCACTAGATGGCGCTGCTGAAGTTAGGCAGACTTCAAAATATGGCGGGAGCGTGCGTTTCAATTTTATTGTTTCTATTTTCTAATATAATTAATAATTTAGTTAATTATAATTTACTAATGTCTTCAAAACAGCCCAAAACACTTTTCTCCACTTTTAAAAAGTGGTACTGGAGTTTATGGATTCCTATAGCTGGAAAAACCACCCTATAAACATGTTTGTCCATTTAGGTCGAAACCTGAAATCATAATAGAGTAATGGCAGTACTACGTATGCAAACGTCATACCCTTCTATCTCTTAGCTCAGTGTCATCCGCCTACTGGGAGCGCACAGTATCCCCTCTTACAAGAACGCGCCCAGATGGAGGGATACACAGTCTACGCCCCTCTCTACCGCCAGTAGTCTATAATTAAACTAATTCCTATGAAAGTTAATTCATTTTACAGGGGACCCAGTTTTACGTTGATCTAGATCAAATAAAAGTTCTGAAATTAAAAGTGTAACATATTCCAAAATCTTTGCTTGTTTTTGGCCTAATTATTCCTGTTCTTAATTAGAAAATTAGTAAAATAAAAAAGTAATGAAGAAAGAAGATGCTATAGGTTTAGCCGCCCCATAAAGAGGGTGTCCTGTAAGAATAAATAATCGGGTTGCAATACACGTCAAAATGCTATCAGAAATAGCTGGTTAAATATATCTCTCTCTCCTTGCTTTGCCCCCCTAAAATGGTTCAATCGCGAGAGATGCTAGTCTTACCTCCAGTAATGACAATGGACAATAATACTAAGGTTAGTTTCCCAGACATGTGCGCTAGCTTCAAACGTTACAGCGAAAGCGTTCCTTGGCTTCTTGAGGTAAAACTAATTAATTATGGGCTACTAGACAATCTGGTAAAATCTTGTATAATCTAATACTTTCTAAAAGGCATGTTTTGGACAAGGAGTATGGGGTTGGGTTTTTTATCTTGGAGACTTGGAAAACGGTTATAAGTACTGAATTTACAATTTTGACATTGGAAATTAATTTTTATTAAACAACTCTATCAACTCTAAAAGCTTGAATCCTTTTTAGAATAATAAAACACGTCAAAATACAAGTCTCATTAAAATTTCAGGTCATTTGGATGAATAGGACAAAGGATCTGTCCAAAAACCTACCTCCTCCCATAGAACTTAATGTTAATTTTGGGTTCCTTCGAACTCCCCGCCGATAGTAAAAAAAGTCGTAATTTTTGTCCGATTGAATGGGCTTCTATGGCGCGAGCAGCTTGCGTTGTCGAGTGTGTGATCGAGTGGGCACCTCGTACTCTAGCTTACTGATGAAGCCACCGAAATTATGTAAAACCAGAAGGCGATAATAGAAGAAGGATGACACTCTGTATCCTCTTAATGCTTTAGTTATGTAACGTCATTCTTCCCAGGCTCACCCTTTTAGTTTGCTTTTCCGATCATCAAACTACAAATGGGCATCGCACCGTAAGGTGAATTCTATAATTGTTTGGCATTAAATCCCCAGCAATCATCCCACAAACCTCGTCTTGACGTGGGACAAAAATGCACAAGCGCGTCTTGCCAAATATTTAAACGCTAATAGAGTAATATGAGGGAACCATTTATCGCGTATGTGATTCGTCTTAATAACCTTGCTCTAAATGTTCCGATGTTGGCAAGAGTGACGTTTCACTTACCCCGCTTTGTGGTACACTTCTCTCGAAGAGAAGTATTATATACTTCTGGTAAAACGCAATAAGGATAGTTCAGAAAAGGATGAAGAACTTCAAATATCATTAGACATGTTGATTGATATTTAGTGGCAACTAGTCGCAAAATTGTAATAAGAAATAAAAGTTAACTGTTTTTGATTTTGATACGCTACTTTTTTCTACAGTGAAAAATTCAAAATCAATTAGAACTTTCAGCTTCTTTACTTTTGTGTCTTTACGCGCTTCTTATTCTCACCAATTTAGAAATTTTATAATGGGACCAGTAAAAAAAATAATTAATGCAAGTGTCACTGGTCCCAAGGACCAGTTTAATAATTCCAACATGAGGGGTCACTGGTCCCGAGGACCACTAACAAAATTCACCTCATTTCCAACCCTGCTGAAGACATAGGAGAGTAAGTTCATGCTTTGAAAATTTTCCTCAGATTCCCTACACGAGCGCTTATTTCTCTGGCCTTTTATTGGTTAAATATGGTGAAGCGGTTATTAAAATGAAAATTAGTCAAATAAATAAAATATTAATGCAAGAAGTCCTAATAAAGCCATGTAAAATATCTCAATTTCTCATCCTCTCCACTATATCCTCTTTTGTTTTTGGTAGCTAATAGATCAAAGTTCAAACTAGCGCGGATGATTAAAAAATGTTTTAGCTCAGTACAATACAGCTCCGTGGTTTAAGTCAATTAAAACCAGAGATATAAACAATAGTTTATGAACTTTTAAGGTGTCGTTTTGATCTCTTAGATTAAAGATAAATGTTTCTCATTTCTGATAAAGTTTTGAAAATCCGCTTCTTTCGTTGCTATTTAGTCTAGTTTAAAGATGAAGTTTGAGATAACATACAAACAAATGATTTTAAAGTTAAAAAAATCATAATCACGATATTTTGCCAGCCATCTATTGTTTTTGTAACTGTTAATTGTTTTATATTTTTTATTTATCAAAGCCCTAACAACAACTCCTTTTAATTTGAGTGTCAATGAACTTTCATCTATTCGCTGAGTTTATTATATTATCTACAAAATTATTCAATTATTTAAAAATTCAGATCAAGGCTTAAAGTTCGTAAGTTTCGCGCCAACCATATTACATCGTAAGAGCTTCGGCGATTAGAACCTAGAGTCCTAGATGGCGTTACGGCGAGTTGCAACTTTTGATCGTTAACTGATTGGCGGTCAGTCGGAAAGCCTTTCCTTTCATTAGCAAAGTGAATCTAATGGAGGACGACGTGAATTTTTCTTTAACGGTAAAAGTATAATTAAAACGCGTTAATTAAGAGACTGTAAATAGTTTAAAGCACCAATTACAATCAACATGTCTGGAATCCTGGGATATCACAACCGGGAAGCCGTTAGGGTTAAAGTAAAGGTAAAGAATTAAAATACCATAACCATAATGTCTTTGACACGAACCTAAGCCTTGGTCTCAATGTTTGAATGTCAAGGGAGCACTTAAACATAATTAATCCTTTTGTTCTATGTTAATTAATGTTTTCTGGTAGTTATTGTTTGCAACTAACGAAATACGTATAGAAATAGTTTTTTTTTGTGCATGGTCAGTAATTCTTAAGATGACTTATTTTATATCATTTAAAAAAATGTTCATTCAAATTAAGAATGTTCTGTTTGAAATTGTTTGGGGCATTATTCATTATTAATAATGGCAGCAGCGAAATTGACCCGAATAATACTAATTCGTGGATAATTTCGGAACAAATATTGCGACAAATTTAATACATTAATCTCAATTAACCTAGAAAGAGGGGTAAATAGCATATGCTCTTTGAAAATCTTTAACAAATCGTTAAATTATTCTTTAAACATCTGTTTAGCACATAGTTAATTTGATTGGTGATTATAATGCGAAAAGTTAAAGCTTGCATTGTTAAGATTAGTTTTCAACCCCAATTTAAATACATATTCAATTATATTTGATATCAAATGATGAAAAATTTAGAGTGTAAAAGGGATAAGATGGTAAAATGACCCCGCCCCCCAATTGCATATATTGTGTGACCATGTGACCATTTAGGTAAGGGTTCATTAGGATAAGTAGGCCCAATGCTGGTAAACATTTCAGGGTTCATACAAACCTGGAAAACAGGGAAAACCTGGAAAAATCAGGGAAATAAATAGTTGACAAAAACCTCAGGGAAATTTATAATTTTTAGTAAAATTCAGGGAAATCTGTGTCAAACAGGGGCCGAGTAATTAAGCAAAATGTGTATAAAAATACCCCCCCTCCATAGGATTAACATTACACTATACTTTGGACGCTAATAACTCTGGTTATATTAGAGATACGGGGATGTCCTTTGATTATGTTATAGCCCTATTTGCCCCAGTCCCCCACTCCTTCGTTAACATTTGCTCCATAGGATACTCCATATACGGGAAAAACCTGGAAAACTCAGGGAAGTATATGGGGAAAAACCTGGAAATCTCAGGGAAATTTGTTTTCCAAAAGTTGTATGAACCCTGGAAAAGTTAAAGCTTGCATTGTTAAGATTAGTTTTAAACCCCAATCTAAATACATGTTAAATTATATTTGGTATCTAATGATGAAAAATAAAGAGTGTAAAAGGGATAAGCTGGTAAAATGACCCCCCCCCCGCCCCCCAATAGGGGCTTGGCAGTACTACGTCATGCAACGGCAGGCTACCTTCCACTAGTGCTAAAAAACATACCAGGAGGAGGGGCTTATGTAGCTTTCATTCTGTTAAAAAAAACATACCATAATGGCGCTGGGGGCGGAGTTAAGCCCGAATTGCCAAGTCCTTATTGTATATATTGTGTGACCATTTAGGATTACTAGGCCCAATGCTGGTAAACATTTTTTGTTCAGCGGATAGATTCTGGCTATATAAATAATTTGGTGTTGCTGAGTTAAGAGTAGTGAATGTTTTTACTTTTCCCACTGCCTTTTCTTACTCAGTTCTTTAAAGTGGGATATAAAGTTTAGTGCTTATTGAAAAAGGAATACTACCATAGCCGAAAGTGGCTTTTAGCTTGAATGAAGTTAATTATAGCCCAACGTAATAAGTACTCTCTTTGCTTTCAACAAATTAAAACTAGCTTTCTAATTATCTTTCCTTAACTGAGATATAAAAGAGGATTAGGTTGCTAAAACTTCTAAATTTAAAGTTTCATTGCTGCAGCCTAAACACATATTTTTATTTGGTTGACCTTTTGACCCCAAGTCTGGTGTGATTGACTTTTCTTTTTAGAGAACTTAAAAAAGTTATTAAAACAAGATTAAATAGCAAAAACTAAGATAAAAAGTTTCACAACTCCTGCCCAAACGCGTATTCGTTGACCTTTTGACCTTAAGTCTGGTGATTGACTTTGATAAGACAGACATCCTAAACAAAGTCATAAGCTGTACCAATTTAACATGAACGACCCCGGTTAGGTCAGACTTTCTAAAAATGGGCGAAGCTTAGTTCGGGTCGTCTCGATTCTCAACCCACGCTTTCCTCTTAACTACAAACTGGAGTAGGTTTTATCCGGAGGGGGGTTGTACCACCTACCCACGCTGTCGTCCCGTTGCCATAGCAACCCTCATTCACTTAGAATCTTCTCCTTTCCTTACTCCTCTGGCTGGGCAAACCCCCTTTTACTTTCACATTTATAAAAGATGTTCAATAGCCAAGAATCTTATCCCGTCTTTTCTCTCAGGGCTTAAGTTACGTTTCAGCGTTTGACATTATCAAACTCGGTTTCTAGTTTATGTCAGCTGTTTAGGAATGCTTTACCCAATTTGGTATTATTATTAAATTAGGTTTAGACCAATTTTCAACGGACGTAAAACGGTTTTAAATATAAATTAATGATTATTAGGGACTACATGTTTGTATTTAACATAATAGGAATTTATTTAGGGTAAAAACCCCCCAGAAATTTGAACTTATCGCGGACTAATATTGATAAAAACTGTCTGGCAGAATTGGGAAATAAGTTGGATTCCCTCGCAGCCACGTAGACCCTATTATTACGATGTTTATTCAAACTTTGTTCTTATTTTTGCGGATTTTTCCGTAACCTTAGTAGATAATCCGTCAATTTACTTAATCGCGTGGTATTCAAACGTTGTCCAATTAGCTGTCTTGTTTACTTTGATGATAGCTTATAGGTAGGGGCATTCAATTATTAAACAGCCTGGCAATAGCCTAAATAGGTCAAACTGTCATCTCAACTATGTCTAATTAGCTCCTTGTGTTTGCCTATTATCATGAATCTATATAACTATGAATATACAGCTGCGTTACGCTGTCTAACCTCTCGATAAGGTTTGGGCGGGGCTTAGCGGAAGGAGACATCAGTCACGTGTCTGCTAGTGTTAGGAGTGGGAGAAGGAAGGGAGAGTCCGGGTGTGTGTAAATTCGAAACGTCACTTCCTCTCGTCTCGTGATTGGCTACGCAAAACGCGTCAAAGCTAGAAGGGTAACACCCAAACCAAATAGACATATATGCCCCTTCGACATGATAGAAGGGGCATATGATAGAGCTGTATATTCATAGTTATATAGATTCATGCTATTATAAAGAGCCCTTTGTAGCTTCGAGTGGATGCTTATTGTAACATAATGAAGAGATATTTTTGAAGTTAAATAGCCAGATAAATTTAGTTATTTTCATTAAACCTTGGGGAAATTTCTGATTATAAATCCCCCGTTCTGGACGTGAAAAACAAGTTTCTAGACAATAGTTTTCTTCTTTAATTAGAAATAAATTTTTATCAGTGGTGTTAATTTGAACTAATCAAAGGTCATAATTTTGCCGTAGAGTTTCGGTATTTTTTTCTGTCGCTTTTGCAATCTGTCTAATGACGTCACCACAAATAGGATCGAAAACAATAAGGTTTTTTTTTTTTTTTTCTATTTCGCACATTGGCTGGAACATGGCCCTAGATTACAAGGCAGAAATAATCTGGAATTTGAACTAGAAGTGATTAGCCCTCTAGGAAACGGAAAAAAACCTCCTTGAACTTAATGTACCGCTCCCCTACTTGTAAACATGCTTTATCATGCTGTTGTTGTTTGCTGTCAAGCACTGATAATAAGTAAAGTTTCGATTCTGTTTTTACCGGTTTTAACTTCAGCAAAATATTAATTGGTTAAAATTACTAATTTAAGTACAAATAAAAATTAACCAGAGTGATTCAAAGGTTGCTTTTTGGGGTCACCAAGATTCAATCGGGGTTCTTAGGTCAGGGATTTGGGAAATTTATGAAAGAGTCCAGGATGAAAGTCGTCAGTTTAGGCCATACAATTTAGACTACCAATATTGACGTCACGTCCCCGTAGCTCCACCCCTCTCAGTACCACTCTGGGATAAGCTTGAAAAGTCGGGAATTTTCAATATAAAAATTTCATCAGAACCCTGCCAATGGCTTTTCTTAAAACCTCTTTTATTAAGTAACTGACCCCATCTCCAGTTGGGTTAATGTACCAGACAACCCTATAGACTTAACCCTTTGTAGGCTTTATTCAACCAAGCGTTATTTAGGGCTCGAATCCATGTTTTTTTCCGTTCTTTATCATTAAGATGAAAAGAGAACGAACCCTTAGCAACCAATAGGAACACTAATAACCCAATCCGGCGAGCCTCTAATCTTCAAATCTGATATTTCAACGTGATAATATTAAAAAATAAAAGGATTCTGATTATTTATCCGCCCCTTTCGGTCCCTGGAGAAATTATCAAAGTAAAAATCTGGCTGGTGCAAGTATTAACGAACATTCATCAAAATCTCAGATTTCTCTATATTACCTAACACACAGCAATATATATTTTTTTAATCTTGATTGAGTCATACTTCAAGATCTTTAAAATATTAACACTTTATTTTCGTTTTATTTATTTTATATTAAGTTGTTAATTAATTTACGCTAATTATGATGAACATTTTCGGTGCATTTGTACCTTATCTAATCAAATTCTGTCCTCGTTTCCTGGGTATACAGGGTGTTTCATAAAGGGTGTTAGAACCGAAGTACTGTAGGATGGTTCTATGGGAAATCAATTTTGAGACATTTTGCCCTTACTAAGGTCCAGCGTTTACAAGTATGGTGCTGGGAATATTTTACCAATGACCCAGTCGATTTTGAGTCGAAAATGTTCTATGACATGTTGCCCTTAGAAAGGTCCAACGTTTACAAGTTATTTAATGATTTGAGTATTTTAAGGATGACCCCTTATTTAAAATTAAATTAGCATTGTCTTTCAGTTCTCCGTAACTCTCTTTAACCATAACGTGTAAGCCATGTCCCTTATTAGCAAAATGTCATAAAAGTTACAACATTTTCGACTCAAAATTGATTTCCCTTTGAAACATTGTTCGTCGGTCCTATAATTACCCTTTTTGGAACACCATGTGTTGTAGTAGTTCGTCCAATCAAAAGTAAATAGATATGTTCCAATTTTATTTTTGAAATAAGAGTTACTTTAAATTCTTAACTTAATCCCTATTTAATAGGTGTAATATAAAGGGATTTACCAAAGCCATGATATTTTCAAAGCACGTATAGCTACTCCTACTAACAAAGGGGGCCCCTTGTTCCGAAGGAGTTTGAGGGACCCTAAACAATCTAAACTCAAGGACCATGAAATGCCTTCAGTTATTATTCAAAGCCCGAGATGTTTACCCTCCCCCTTAATTGTTGTTGATGAATAATTGTGTAGCTGACCATTGTTACTGAACTCTTATAGTAAAACAATGGGTTTGCTTCTCCAATCAACTATCAGGTTAATATGAGAAACGATACTTGGAATGTCTTTATAATATCAGCGTAACTTCGTAGCAAAACCCGAGGCTGTTTTCGCTTCTGTATAGTATGAAGAGCATAGACTGTTTTGATAAGAAGCACGAGTTGGTTTGACGTTGCCTTTGTTTGAATTATTAATTAATGTCCACGAAGCTTGGGATAAGGGTGACCTAGTGCTTGTAACTATAACGTCTAAATAAAAGCAACCAAATCGATGCTTTCTTTATATCCAGTTAGGACATCTAACGTTTCGCAACGTTCCACGAACCAACGTATTTCTTAATTAATTCTTTTAACTCCAATTAATTAGTTTCTTTACTTAATATTATCATTAGCTGCGGATAATTAATTTCGTCAAGAAAAGTCGATTTTTTTTGTTTGTTTGTCAGAAAGAGACATCTTCGTAACCTTTACAAACGAAATCTAGAAATAATATTTTGACATTTTCCTAACTGGCACCCACGCTATTTACTCAAAAGAACCTTATTTTGTCAACCCTTTCACTTACGGAGATGTTTTCCACTTTATGAAAGGTCGATTTTGGTTTTCCTTCGGGGCTTTTCATCTCTTATGATAAACACGAACTGTGTGGTTTATAATATGCAAATAAGGTTACGCTGGATTTAAATCTAATTTTACTAATTCGGTAATTTCATTAAAATCTAGGCGTTGTATGAATATTCATGACTTTACGTTCGGCTCGCTAATGAATTTATAACCTAATCATCTTTGTTTGGACACCCATGCAAATTGATTGATTATATTGTTAATATTTTGTTAGAACGAGGATGTATATTGTAGTTTACAGTCTTGCCAAGTTCAAATTTCCTACAAGAAATATATAGTTTTTCTTAGAGAAAATACCCATACTTAGATTAAATTCGACTCTCGATTTAACTAGTTATTAATTTATGGTCTTGTCACTGTAATCTCAGAAGTATATAATACTTCTCTTCGAGAGAAGTGTCCTACATGATTCTTCCCAACATCATTTTACATATTGGAGCAAGGTTACGAAACCGAATCACATACGCGATAAATAGTTCCCTCATCATTACTCTATTAGCGATTAACTATTTGTCAAGGCGTGCTTGTGGATTTTTGTCCCACGTCAAGACAATCAAGGTTTGTGGGTTGATTGCTGAGGATTTAGTAAATACTCAGGGCTCCCACCAGGTCCCTAAAAGTCCCTATTTTCCTACAAGGTCCTTAATCTACCCTAAAATTGGTATTCGGTCCTTAAATCACCCTATTTTTATAAACCTCAGAAAAAGTATAAGGGTGACTTGAAAATGTCTTGTCTGAGATTTGGCCAGAGCCCCAAATTTGCGGAGCTCGCTTCGCTCGCTCCGGTTATTTATGATTTACTTAATGTTAAATTTAAACGAATTAATTGGCATATTTTTATAACAATAACAACTCGTTCAAAAATTATTCGACTGAATTTAGACTGGTTTTCATATATGTTTGCCATGTACGTTATTGCAAATGGTCAGAGAAATTTGTTCAAGTTAGTCAGGGAAAACCTGGAAAAGTCAGGGAATTTCATTCCAAAAATATTGTACGAACCCTGTAAAGGTCCAAATTCTAGTTCAGTGGATTTTTTAAAAAACAGTAAACATGATACGAAAATAGTTACTTCTAATAAAAAAAAAACTTTCCTTATACATTAGAGCCAGTATCAAGTCTTACCTACCGCTCCCTTAGTATAAGAATATAAACAAAAGAAAGTCAGAAATAATACCCTATTTTGTCTAAAAAATAGAAAAGAGTAATAGGTTCCTAACTGTTTGTGATATTTTCACAGAATAGATATCATTTTGTTTTACCAGTGGTCCCTTTTTGGTTCCTAATTTTAGAATTTAGGTCCCTATTTTACCCTATTTTTATCGTGAAAAGTCCCTTTTTCCCCTATTTATTTTTGAGATTTTGGTGGGAGCCCTGGAATACCAAACAGTTATAGAATTCACTCCAACACGGTGCGATGCCCATCTGAAGTTTGACGAGCAGAAAGCAAACAAAAAGTTGCATGAGCCTGGGAAGAATCATGTTACATATCTAAAGTATTAAGAGGATACAGAGTGTCACACTTCTATTATCCCCTTCTGGAAATATATAGATTTTTACCTCCTGTAAATTAGGGTTATTTCCCCAGAAAAACCCCCCACTATCATGACTTGTTGCAGACCTATTTAATGCCAGAACAAGAGCAGCCTCTCTCTCTCTATGGCTCCTAATGACGTTGGACATTTTTTAAGCGTCATAGCGCACGCCGTTCATCTACTTGAAATCAATAAAGACAAGCTGGTATACAGCCATACAACTATGGCTGTAGTCCAGTTCACCACGCATTGTTTCTGACCACTTAGACTAGCGTCCGAGAGCGTAGCTATAGCTTCGATCGTTGGCTAGCTTATAGCTTCTCTTCCGTATAGGGTGTGTTTAGTATTTTAATGAAACTTTTCCCCCCATCTCTCTTTCTATGAAGGCTTTTTGGGCTTTTCCAAGGGTTTATTGACGCGTTAGTCTCTGGGATATAAGGGTGTATTCTAGTTTTCTCTGTGACATAACCACATATCAGAAAATCAAAATTGACAGGCGTATCTACAAAGGAGTTTTAGGGTAGAATGCGGGTGTCCAATTTAACTAATTTTATGAAATTACCAAACGGTTGCGACGTTAATTGGAATATGTTGAAGAAAAAGTCCAATTACATCAAAGTGTTCGCGGTCTTTCTTGATCCTTACGCTATGGTAGCCGCCTCTTGCTTTTTTGTATTTCCACCTTCCCATGAATAATGCATTGATTGTAAGTAATTTTTTCTTCTTCTCTTTTTGCAGAAATGCGAGGGTTTGATGCAACCGGAGTACCGCAAGTTCAGTGTGGACCCACAAATTACTTCCTTCGAAGTCTTGCAGAGTTTGCTGGCGAGAGCTTTCGATATAAAAGGGTTAGTTACAATAATTTTAACTTAGCTACCAACGTTGTGTCTTGTTTTCAATAAAATTCGCGGGCCAAAAACAATGCTTTATAATTTTTGAGGAAATAGTTGAATGATTTGTCCCACTTAATTAAAGACGGTGTTTAATTGGGGTTAAACCATTCGCAGGATTAGTTTTTATTATTTTACTTAGTTTTCCGACTAGGAGGATTGATACCATTTACAACAGGAGGGTCAGGCTAATTTGCGGGCAAAGTGTAATACCAAGTAGCCTCTCCTGACTTCCTGGTTTAAATAGTATCAATCCTCCTAGTCTGGACTCTAGGAACTTATGTTTATGCGTGTAATACAGTGCCCTACTTTTTAAGGAACACTTTATCCTATGCACATGGCCAGATTTTAAATGAAGTCCATTTAAATGCATTTTTATTCCTCGAAAGATTCCATAGAAAATAAGATATTTTTGATTTACCTGATCGGCATAAAATATGTGGCGGTGAATAGACCTTTTCGATGTAAAAAATGGGGTAGGCAACCCGCAGTATCTGCACTTAAAAGGGGCATGATACAAAAAGATGACAGCACAGGTGGAAGGCAAAGTTTCACCCCCTCTTAGTTACATCCAAATGGTCTATTTATTCCCCTGTATTGTCCCGACTCCCAATAGCCTCTATCATAAGGTCACCAAGCGTTCCCCTTCCCCTAATCTAAAAGGCAGGTTTTCACTTGCCCAAAAAGCAGGAAAAGCCACGTGCCGCGCCGTTATTTCAAAGCTTATTTGGCGCAAATTTTCGCGTTTTCTTGGCGGCAAGCGATGGCCAATAGGAATCGACGAGTGTGTGAGTCATAGGCATGATGAAGCAAACCGGTTTTGGCCGGCTCGCGTATTTGAATAAGTTCGGCTTAATCGTTATTTACATGATGATAACAGAATGATAATCAACGTTTTTACAAAGACAATACAGTTGAAGAAAGTTTTTGGGCGATTTAAACATGAAAGGTAAGCCTTGGTTACAAGCTCGAGTTCCTTTTTTTTAGTGAAGCGGTTTGCCGCCGTTTTTGGTAATTTTGGTCGGTAAAAACCAGCCATTACGGTAAAAATGCATTTAAATGGGTTAAATCCTAAGAATTAGTGATGTTTTTCGTTCGCGTGCTACTTGGATTTATTTGTCTTGAGGATTCAGGTGTCCATCTTTGTTTTTTGTGGTGTAGTTATCAGATATTGGGCCCTTAAGGAAAGTTGAATCCATTGAAAGACTAGTAATGATAGTAAAGGCAAAAGCCGCTTACGTTTCTCGCATTTTGTATGCTCTAAACTGTCGTGGGTCAAACGTCATTCCCATCGCCATGGAATGCTATTATGTAATTTAAACCTTTGTCAGGGTTCGTACGGAACCTGGATAAGTCAGGGATTTGGAAAATTGGGGGGGGGGGGGGTCAGGGATTTCGTTTGGTATATAGAACCATGTTTCAAGCAATGCTAAATATGGGTCAGGTGTGGTAAACACCTTAAAATGTTCAGGGGTAAGCTGGAAAATTCAGGGATTTTCAATATAAAAATTTTGTCCGAACCCTGTTTGTGCTTTAAGCTAAACCTTCGCGATTTGATAGTGACGTTCTCGGTTTCTTTTCCACTTTTACAGGGAGTTTACTATCAGTTACTTAGCGCGAGATGACGAAGGTCAAGAGACTTACTTGTCTCTCCTATCTGATTGGGATTTGGACGCGGCCTTCCTGAGTTCCTCTGATCCTTGTCTCCAATTGAAGACTGAATTAAAACCCTTTGAAGAAGGATTAGACGACTGGGATATCATTACCCCCGTTGATTTGACCCGCAATCGACCTCCTGGTGTCCCACTTGACAGGCAATCTTTCACTGGAACCCTTCTGAACCATGTAAGTCCAAAGTTTCCTAATTTGGTTGTTTTTTCTCCATTCACCAATCACTGCTTTTTGATGTCATGTATTTGGTTAGTTAGTAAGATTTTGTTTATTGGCTTTTAAAGGGATTGTAAAAAAGTTATCGGCAGGTGGGCAAAAATAGTTTGAAATACGTTGGATGCTCGTGACTGAGGAGAGGCGTGGTTCTAAGAAACTTAGTTCGTTTTATTTGGAAAACTAGCACTTTGGGGGTGGGCCAATTCCCCAAAGTGCTAATTTTATAAATAAAACGAACTAAAAGTTTCTTTGAAGCACGCCAATCCTCGATCACAAGCCTATGACGTATTTCGAAAATTTTTTACTCAACGGCCGATAACTTTTTACAATCCCTTTAAGGGGTTTTTGATGTGGTGAGACATTGATTGTAGTATTTGCTGCAACGCATTTTTGCTTTGCATTAACTAGTAAATCAGTGTTGAAGGGTTTTTCGTGACTCTATGACGTTTTAGGTGGTTGCACTTGGGTTTAGAGTATTGTTCTTTGCAAATAATTTTTCACTAATAATTTGAAGGTTTAGTTAGTTGTTAAAAACACGCAGGAATCGCGGTGTTTTTGGTTTTGCTACCAAACAAACTTCCCTTATAGTTTGTCGCCTGCCTTTTTTAGGTGGTTGCACTTGGGTTTAGGTTATTGTTCATTCAAAATAATTTTTCACTAATAATTTAAAGGTTTAGTTAGTTGTTAAAAACACTCAGGAATCACTGTGTTTTTTTGTTTTGCTACCAAAGTTAAAACAACTTCCCTTATAGCTTGTCGCCTGCCTTTTTTTAGGTGGTTGCACTTGGGTTTAGGGTATTGTTCATTCAAAATAATTTTTCACTAATAATTTGAAGGTTTAGTTAGTTGTTAAAAACACGCAGGAATCACGGTGTTTTTGGTTTTGCTACCAAACCAACTTCCCTTATGGTTTGTCGCCTGCCTTTTTTTAGGTGGTTGCACTTTGGTTTAGGGTATTGTTCTTTGCAAATAATTTTTCACGAATAATTTTAAGGTTTAGTTAGTTGTTAAAAACGCGCAGGAATCAAGGTGTTTTTGGTTTTGCTACCAAACCAACTTCCCTTATAGTTTGTCGCCTGCCTTTTTTAGGTGGTTGCACTTTGGTTTAGGTTATTGTTCTTTGCAAATAATTTTTCACTAATAATTTGAAGGTTTAGTTAGTTGTTAAAAACACGCGGGAATCACGGTGTTTTTGGTTTTACTGCCAACACAACTCACCTTATGGTTTACCGCCTGCCTTTTTAGGTGGTTGCACTTGGGTTTAGGGTATTGTTCTTTGCAAATAATTTTTCACTAATAATTGGAAGGTTTAGTTAGTTGTTAAAAAACACGCGGGAATCACGGTGTTTTTGGTTTTACTGCCAAACCTACTTCCCTTATGGTTTGTCGCCTGCCTTTTTTAGGTGGTTGCACTTTGGTTTAGGGTATTGTTCTTTGCAAATAATTTTTCACTTATAACTTGAAAAATCACGTTGTTTTTGGTTTTACTACCAAACCAACTCCCCTTATGTTTTATCGCCTGCCTGGTGACAATTGCCTCTTTTGTGGTTCGATTTCTGTTACCATGTGATAGTTTTGTAGTATTTAGCTTGAAATGCAAGCTTGCTTTTATTAATTTGTACCATTTTTATTGTTGTTCTGATGCTTATTGTGAAAGCAAAGAACGCGTAAATCCCTGCACATTTGCTGGTCATTTTCCCTAAACTCCCCATTTCAATAAAGGATTAACAAATCCACATTTTACCCCTGCTCCCTCTTTCCAAAATCCGCGAAAACCATAAGATGGAACGCACCTTTAATTTGGTCCAAAGAGCCTTAAATATCGGCGACAACGAAAACAATGTCGAAAACATGAAACCCTCGAAAGCTCCCATGTCTGACAGCGAATTTCATAATTACTTGGATTCCGAGGGTCGATTGATCAAGCCCAAAGAACTGAGACTATCAGTGTACCAAGGAGGAATCGAACCTTCTCTACGGAAAGTTGTTTGGAAACATATCCTCAACGTATACCCCGAAGGTCTATCCGGAAAAGAACGAATGGCGTACATGAAACGTAAAAGCGCCGAATACGAAAAGCTCTGCAAGACTTGGAAATCCATGATGGATACGCGGACAATGACGGAGGAGATGCAATTCGTAACGAACATGGTTAGGAAAGACGTCCTGAGGACTGATCGCACGCATAAATTTTACGCTGGAGCTGATGATAATAAGAACGTAGCCTCATTGTTTAATATCCTGACGACGTACGCCTTGAATCACCCCAGTGTTTCGTATTGCCAAGGAATGAGCGATTTGGCTTCTCCCATCTTGGTCACCATGAAAGACGAAGCTCACGCCTACGTCTGTTTCTGCGCTTTGATGGAACGATTGAAACCAAACTTCCAATTAGACGGCGTTGCCATGACGACGAAATTCCAACATTTATCGGAATTACTTCAACATTACGATCCGCAATTCTTCGAATATCTCAAAACGCAAGCCGCTGATGATTTGCTCTTTTGCTATCGATGGTTGCTATTGGAATTAAAGCGCGAATTCGCTTTCGACGACGCTCTTTTGATGCTGGAAGTTCTATGGAGCTCTTTGCCACCTACTCCGCCATCGGAAGATTTAAAGTTATACGAAATTGAATTCACGGGAGAAAGATTCGCAAATGGACCTCAGTCCCCCATGATACATAGTCGAGAGAACCCCTATACTAAAGTCCGCGCCATTCGCAAGCAGAATTCGACATCTTCCATCAAGGCCCTGATTAAAATGAGCGCCAACGAAGGCGAGTTTTCTTCCTTGAGGAGTCGGCAGAGTAGTTACGGACACGAACACGAAGATTGTCATTGTTGCGTTGAAGAAGGAAGTTCCTCCGAAGGCAATCAAACTCTGAAAGATCACGATAGTCTTCCTAATATGTCTGTCGTTTTCGAAAGGAGGTGTAGCGCTAATGATGGCGAATCCAGCGCTGATGACTCGCAGGAGTATCCACCCATGACAACCTCTATTACCAGGGAGTTAAGGATCGACTTGGAAAACTTAAATAGACATATCCCTGGTTCGAGGAACTACTATTACCAGAATCCCTTGAAACCAAGCAGTCCGCATGACAACTCTGATTTAGAATCTCCACAGTCAAGGGGGACGAATAACTCCGTTTCCGAATCTTTACGTTCTTCTAGTATCGCCGCTGCCTCCAGTTGTCCGCCTCATTTACTAAAGAAAAGGTCCAGCGTTGACCAAGGTCAAGGCGACGATGGCCCAGACACTAGAAGCTGGACAAGCGATGACCAATCTGAAAGCGATAATAATATACACAGGATAGGTTCCTTAGGTCGTAGAAGAAAATGTTTGGATTATCTTAGAGTCAATGGTCTGGCGTTAAACGCCACCACCAGTAGCAAAGAATCCACGCAATATTGTACCACGCCGGATGAACAGTGCGAAATCGATTTTGATGACCAAAATAAATCTTCCTCGGTCGGTACCGCCACGGATTCCATCTGCAACGGAGAAATTTTAGAAAATGAGCTTTTACCCGACGAACAAGCTTGCCATTTGAAATCTGTTATACCCATTCATTTAATAAGGAGTTCCAGCGGAAACGACCCTAATAAACAAACATTTCACGATAAACAACAACGAATTCGTAATGTTAGCGGAGATTCGGATACGTCCGCCTCATCTACGACTACGTCATCAGCGTCTTACGGCGCGTATCCAACGGACAGTCCGAGGTTAAGAGAATACGAAGACAATCCAGTCGTAACAAACTGTTCAGAGGGTTACGTCTCCGATACTTGTACGACCTTATCCTCGAAAGAGGCTTCGATACAATTAGAAAGTTCCGGTAAAACTGAAAAAAGTAAACTAACGGATTCGGGTTTGATGGAAAATAGTCTCCATTTGAATACGACGAACCCTTGCGAGGAAGCCTTGGAATTCTCCAGTAAAAACAATAGACGGGTTCAAATCCCTTCTCCGAATGAACTGGGTGGCGGGAATCCATTCATGTTATTCATTTGTTTAACCCTTTTGGTGCAACATCGCGAAATTATCCTTAGAAGTCGTATGGATTATAACGAACTTGCCATGCACTTTGATAAAATGGTGCGTAAACACCACGTTCTACGCGTTCTACATCAAGCTAGGGCCATGTTCGCGGAGTATTTGAGGTTAGGTTGGCAAGAAGAAAGTTGGGAGTCGACTGAAGCGTCGGTTTAGTTACATCCCGGATGACGTAATTAGTTTTTTTAAGGGTAATTACCGTCCGTAATAAAAAGGTGCCGCGAGCGAAATTAATTGAAAAGCTGTGATAATAATGAGATTTCTTCAGAGGGGAATTGATACAATTTAAACGCGAATATGTCATCAATATAATAATAATATTGAACGATTGAAGGAACAAATTAAGAAATTTAGGCTTCCAATATTTCTCAAAACAATCAATTATTATTAAGTTTTAGAATTTTTTCCTCCAAAACCTTCGACTCTTTCATAAAAAAAAACTTTTGTGATCTGTCTTTCATGTAAACTTCTAAATGTTAATGGTTAACCAATCAGAGACTGTACCCTCTTCCTCAATAATTCAAGCATTTCTTATTTTCTTTCTAATTGACAATTTTCCTTAAAATAATTAATTACAATTATTTACGCAATAATACACTATACTCTGAAATATTTAGCCGTATTATCTAACTTAATTAAGACTATTTTCTTTTTTAATTTCAATTAATTTTGTAAAAATACTAAATTTGGTGCCACAATTAAATTTAATATATAGGAATAATTTTAAATACAATATTTTTAGACAGGTCCTAACGTACTATAGTTTCCCTTTAATATTTTTGGTAATAATCAGGATAAAAGTGATATTTTTGTCGATACGACCAAGAAGTGATATCTAGTTTATTAGGGAGAAGGTATAAGATGCCTGAGTATTCGCGCGCGCCATAGTCCCAGTCCCCCCTTCAAAATACAAGAGGGGACGTAAAAAGAGGCCGAGCTATTTCGCCTCTCCCCAATCGGAAAATACGTAATTTTCGTCATACGCGTCGCGCTGACGTGAGTTTTCAAGAACCAATGAGATGCTGGTTGTAATTTAGAGGTGGGGATTAACTCCGGACCTACGTTTGGACTGGAGATAAAGCTGGAAATGTGACGAATTTATACCTTCTCCCTAATAAACTAGTTATCACTTCTTGATACGACCTTCGAGAAACATTAAAATTTCTCAAATTTATCTTCGTCTCTAAGAACTTGCGACGCGTGCGTGCGTGCGTGATACCACGTGGTATTGGTGATACCCCTGAATTGAACTATGGGGTCGAACACTTACCAAGTTATTGTGTACAGGATTTAACGAAAGGTTGTCCAACCCCCCTTGTTGGATTGAAGTGGTTACTAAAAATAAATTGATTTCTTTAGAAAAATGAATGAAATACTTCCTTTTTCTTTTTTGATATAAAAACAATACAATGTATTTTGTTTATTCGTCAGGGTAATATTTTTACGTATTTGGTTTCTTTTTCTTTTATTCCAATACAAGGACATATCGTTATATATAATTTTGTCAGTTGTTAGGTGTGCAAAAGGCGTTTGAGAATTAATAATTTATATTAAACATTTCTCTTTTTAATTAATTTTCTTCTGGATTTTAACAAACGATTACGAAAAAAAATTTACTTAATTTTAATCGCGCTGCACTTTTTTTTTTTCTTCTTAGTAACGAGAAACGAGTACACTAGCCAGACAGTTAAAGCGCGTTAATGTTTTAGCGTAAAACGAACAGCCACTACGTTAACACCAATATTAGCTAATTCCCATGGAAAAAACATTTTTATTTTTTTTTTCTTATTTAGTGTTTAATTTTGAGCAAATTTTAGACCCTATTATAGTTTAATTATTAACAAAGGAATGATAGTTATCGGCGTTTAAAATTAACCACGTAGAAAAGATAGGAACTGATTTTTTTTTTCTTTATCAGATAGTTTCATCGCAGGGAAGAATTTATATATGTTTTTTTCTTGTTTAGTTAGGTTAAATGATATAAATGGTTTAGCTAAACGTTTAGTTAGAAAGAATACAGTAGTTAATATCTATAGAGAGACACTACAAAGGGGCTAACGTTACTTTATCCGTTTTAGTTAAGAAAATATCCGGAAATGAAAGTCAAAAATTAAGTAATTCATATTCCCCCCTGAATTTTTTTTTTTTCTTTTGGGCATTTATTATAGTTCGATTTGAAACAGATTCGTACAATTTTCTTCATGGAGAGCAGGCTTAAATTCATATTTTGATAGTTGGACGAAAAATTCATATTTTCAGTCATGGACAAGTTGATAATATTATAAAAAAAAACTTTTGTTTGACGAGAGTTAAACACATTTTAGCGACTAATCCTTAATTTTTTATCCAAAATACGCTTTTTTTTTAACGACACCCTGAAAATTATCATAAATTACGTAAATTTGAATATATACCTAGGTTTATTATAATTAACTTTACCAGCACAGGTTTGTTTTTATTTATTTCTTACGGGGACTTTATTTTATTTTCCTTTTTTTTTATTAAACCACTTTCTATATATTTTTATCAAATTAATTTATGATAAAGTCGGATAGATTTGTTTATTCATTATTTTTTTTTTTGGCAACCAATTCTGAAGTTTTAAATTTTATTTGTTGTTTTTTCTTCCCCCGTTCGCGTAATAGACATTTTTTTAATTCTTTATAAAATACATAAGTTCAGTTTATTTTTGTTTTTCTTCTAGATGTTCTTTCCATAATACACTCGCGATTTCTGTACATATTTCAAAATTTACACGTTATTTACACAACTTTTATTTACCCAGTGAAATTAGAACTCCATTCTCACTAATTATACAAATAAATTAGGAAACTTCTATGGTATTGACGAAACCGTATCCTAACCCAACAATCTGGGTAAATATTTAAAAAAAAAAAAAATAATAATATTAATAAAAATGACTGGAAAGGTTAATTAGCGTCATTAACCTAATGAACGCAGGATGGTGTCTACTCGCGACAACTTTTTGCGATCCTACGGTAGTTCCTTTTAATATATATGAAATTTATGACACTTTTGAAAGCTAGCCGCCATTTTTTAAACACTGTTTTGAAGCTCGTTTTATTCACGACGCAAGCGTTGAGTTATCGCTTATTAGTTTACGTCAATGTCGAGTTCTTTAGCTAACAGTCCGTGCTAAGATGACTAAATTTGTGACAATAATGAGTCCTAGAGTTTGGGGAATTTAAAGACTGTTGCGAAGATGCCATATCGGGGGATAAACGACACACGACCCTTTCTCCATCCAGAACGGCCATAACTGTGGCGCTATTGTCTCCAGGGTGAGGGGAAGGTAACCCCGAAATCCCTGATGAAATTGGGCTATTTTCGCCACTATTAGCCACGAGTTGAGGGTCGGCTAAATGATAGCCATTTTGAATGTTTTGTAAATTACCCATAGAACCCGAGAGGTCTTCGCTCGAGGCGTTTTCGTCACGGTAATAACCACTGGCGTCCAAAATGTCCGAGTGGTTTAAGCCTAATGACTGGTTAAACGTAGGTTGCTGCTGCCTTAGGTACGCTTCCCTACCAGTGGGAGAATGGAGAAGCATTCCGGGCGAATTAGCGTTCAAAACTTGAGCTAAATTAGCTATCGCGTTTCTTTGGGGCGTACGAGAGGAAAGAGGCCCTCCGTTGGTATTGTAGGGCAAGATTAAGGGTTTTTGATCACAGCCGCCTATATTACTACTCGTCGACGATTGCCTACTCGATTCCGAGGCGCTTCTAGCGTGGCCCTCGTTCTGTAAAATCGCGTTTCGATAAGCCGTGTTCGCGGGAAAGAACCGTTTCTTGTAGGTTGGAGTCTCGCAATCCGTATCTATACACTCGTAGATGTGATCCAAGAATGGATTGAATCCTCCGCTCATTGTACCGCCATAAGGCGGAGGGGGAGAATGATGTTGGTGGTGTTTTGGGTGAATCCCAACTCCGTGTTGTTGAGCGTGTTGAAGTAAAGCTCTAAATTCCGCTTCTCTCGCGTAGGCGGGAAGGGTATTGCTGCTGGCGACGATGTTAGGGTCTATTGTACCATTCTCCATCCCTTGGTGTAAGCCAACGAGGTTTTGTTGATTGTTCGAATGTAAAGTGTTGTTTGATCGAGTTTTGGAGTTAATTCCGTGGTGTTTCAGAGTTCGAGGTAGAGTACTTTGTTGCTGCTCTCTTATTTCATTTGCCTCTGAGTTTTGTCCGTTAATTGTTTCGTCTAAAGTATTACCACTATTAGCAACTTATCCTAATTATAAGTTGAACTACCTTAGTAGCTTTACCTTGAGTTGTTGATTTAGGAACCCCAGAATTACCGTTTGTTGACCTATCTTTTGACAACCAGGAATGCTGTTGAGACTGTAGGATTTAACAAAGTTTTAGTCAAATGAAATATATTGGGTTTTTCAAAAGAAAGTACGCTTACGCTGGTCAACTGGCTAGATGAGTTTCCTTGACCACCAGAAACGGTTCCATTAGAATGGACGTAGAAACTTGACCTTTGTTCTTGGGTTTTCGAACCTCGAATGCATTCTGGAAGCCAGCTAACGTGACGAATGAATTTCTGGTATTCCTTTTGAACCTTAAGTTGGATATGGATATTTGTTAGATCAGGGTCAATAAGCTTAGACCTTCCATTAGCAAATACCTTTTCATTCTTGAGGCAATGGAAGACGAAAATGAATAGTCCTTGAAGACTATTTAAAATGGTGAATACGTAGGCCATGACAACGCTCTCCGCGCTTAGATACAGGAGGCCGAAGGCCCAGGTTAAGCCCAAGAGGAATACAAGGACCATGGCTCCTCGAATCCAAACACTGTGGAAAATATATTCTGTTAGTTAATCGAGGTGTTTTTAGTTATAAGACTGTTAGTTTAAGCAAATTATAACTAATCTGTGCATATAGCTCATGCTTCTAGGAAGGTTAAGTAAAGATTTGAAGCTTTGTCTTACACCACCATAATTTTACGATGTGAAATAGCATCCTCTTCGCTATTAGTGCAGCCAAAGAAGGAGAACAGATTGAAAGAAACGAAAAGAAAGGAATAGAAACCGCCAAAATAAAAAAGGAAACAATCCAATGAAATTGGCGTCATGCTAAGTAATTTTATATAGATTACAGAAGGATACTAACCAAATGCTGGTGAGTTTGGCTTGTTCTTTGGTCTTTGTTACGACACTCATATTGGCATGACGGCACATCATGTAAATGGCAATTGTCAAGAACACTATATTCGCCTGCCAATGAAATGAGGTAAGTACTTGAATCGGGTGTAATTTGATGATTCAAACTTACCAATAGGATGGCGATGACTGGTCCAACAAAACTAAATATGAAGTAATTATCAGCTCTGAGCCAACAATATCGTTCGGATCCGTAGCTATAGGGATCGATAACGGCCGATATTCCTACTATCACAGCTGGGATGAGGTACGCGGCCAAGTAATACCACCTGACCCTCGATTTCTCTGATTCAAAGACTTCGACGAGCATGACGTAGAGTTGGAAACCTTCCAGGAACATCCATAAAAAGGCCGCCAAGAAGAAATAATGTAAAACGCCAGCGATCACTCCGCAAAGTTCCCTTAAATGAGTCTGATTGATTCCTGCCACAAAAACTAGTTCCGCCACCAAAAGGCAGAAACACAAATTCTTGTGAATCGTGGTTCGATCACTTTTAAGACCTCTGTAACGGCAATAATATAATATAATTTAGTTTGGTTGTTGGTTCTTGTGTTTGTCGTTAACGTACCGGAATAATTGGAATGTGAGTATTGTAAGGACAAGGCAAATTATGGAGACTATACATCCAACGTAAGTTATGACTCTCAGAGCTAATTCGTGTCCAAAATGCATCTGAAGTTTTAAATACGTATTAGTTGCTGTGGTACTTGTTTTAAGGAGTTTCGTGTACTTACTGGTATGGCTGTTACGTCCATGAGTACGGCAAAATTAGTTAGATGAGAGCATGCGCAGACAGTGTGTGTCCTATTTGCCATTCTAACTTGGCAACCCTTCTCTGACCATCCTCTTCGACTGAAATCCCAATAGACACACTTTGGGTTGGTGACGTTCTCAACTCTTAAGTTTTTGAGAACGATAACCACTGGTTCGGATAACCTAACTACTCTTTCTCGACCCAAGGACACGGTTACCACCCTTGAATTAACTATCTGAGAGACCGGGATGTCCTCGGCTTCGCTTCCTCCCACCATTTTAGGCGCGCGATATATCGCTGGTGGTTGAGCGGGACTTAGAATCTCGTCCATGGCATTGTAGGAAAGAAAAACCGCTTTGGCGAGACCATTCCTCGACGTTTCTAACAAAGCTCCAGCTGGAAGGTAAACTGAATCTTCCATCTGTGACCAAGTAGTTGAGGAAATAGCTTCGACACTCGGTAGTTTTAAATCGGTGACTGTTTGCGCTCGAACTATATTCATTGTTACCACTGCAAAGTCAAATTAATTTCATTAATGTTAATTAATAAATTAACTCGGAGATAATAACTTACAAATATTATTCTGCGCGTGACTAAAGAGACCCTCTCTATTTTGCGTATCAGCCAACAATCTAACGTTTCTTTCAAGACCATGTAATAGCGCGGACGCGGCTTCCCGTTGCTCGACGTCCGATAAATCTTGCCAAGCTTCGCTTTGCGATATATCCAATAGATTACTTCCAATATCCACAACGGACTGAACTAGTTCTTTGACCACCAAATATCTTTGTTTTTCGTCTGGAAATTCTATAACTCTGTCCTCCATTTTGGATATGAGTCTCTGAATGATACCCATGGCTTGAACTATGTCCCCTCCGTATAATGGCTTGGTTCTAGTGATCAAAGCAAAATCAGCGGCTATATTGACCACTGAATCGCCTTCTTGGATCTGGAATTAAAAGGCATGGTTGCTTAAGTATTAGGTTGAAAGGGGAAAAGTGTCAAGATTAGGACATTACCCTATCCTCAAGATTATCAACCCAAGGTGAACTGCAACCACCCAAGTCGGGTCTGTCGGGATACCAACGTGTTGATTGCATGCTACAATGCCACCTTGCATCTCCTGTAATTATTGTTAGTTAAAACATGAACTGGTTTCTAGCCAGTTTCATTTTCGTACCTCGAGCACCACCGGGACATTTTTGTATTGCCGTATCTCCGGCTCTAGTCCAATTCCAATATAAATTTCGACTACGAATTGGGTTACAATAATCAGTAGACAAATCCGTCGTTGATAAGATTGGTCTTTGTGGTATAGGGGATGGTGTGGGCTCGTCTATAAATAATTATTAAAATTAACTTAAGTTTTCAAGTTAAGGTTAGTTTTCCTTAAATACTAACCTATAAAATCGTCTCTTTCAATTTCCAGAATCTTCGAAGTTACTGTCTTTGTTCCCGCCGAATTTGGTGACGGCGTTGCGACACTTTCCGGCTTCTGAGGTTTAATCACAGCCGGTCCTAAAGTAGTTGTGGTTGTCGTAGTACCTGGCGTCGAACTATGTTGAGGAAAGTATGAGACGTTGATGGGAGGTGGTGGATGGTGGTTGGGCGCTTGATTGTTGTTGTTGTTATTGTTATATAAACCACTTCCTCCTGTTGTGGCTGAAGACGACGTGGCTGGGTTGTTAACATTGCCAGTACCACTATTCCCACCAACACCACTACTTGACCCTGGTAACACCGCTGGAGGGTGACCCGTTGGAGGAAAGACGATAGGCGGTGGAGGCGGTCGACGGGTGGAACTCGGAGAATCTGCGTTAAAAGGTTTGGGTTTGTTTTTATGTTTTCGTTTAGGCGAAATTGGACAAAGTTTACAATTATTTGCGCAACCCCTTTCTAATTTCCTGAACGAGTTTGATATCGATCGATATTTTAGAATGGTAACTTTTCAGTCCATTTTAATCGATTTGAACAAACCCGATAAGTAGTATCAGTTTTAGAGTCTTACCCTGCCGCGAGTGCCATGTTCCGTAACATGACGTTCCTTGTCACGAAACCGCTTGAGTTATTCAAAAATAATCGATCAACTAAAGCCTTAGCCACCAGTCATATATAACTCGAACTCCAAAACAAAGACTAACAAAACTGGAGCAGGGGGGGGGGAACAGTAGGGACATTTTCATAGTAAATTTACATACTTTAAGCAAAGTCGCCCATTAACTACCGTCACATAAATTGCATAAATTATATATGCAAACCAAATATACACCCGACCTGAAACTATTCCATTTTGTAAATTAGTTTGAAAAGTACCACCATTCCATTAAACCAGAAATGGGAGGGAGGTAATGTTTAAAGTTTTAATTTAAAACTACAATACGAAAAGAAGGATTATGTTCCCTCAACTCCAGTTATGAAATCAGATTCTACGCCAAACCGCAAGACCGAAATATGCGTTTTTGCAAAACTGCTTGTATTACTAACTCCCCGCTTAATTATTTGAATTCGTTCCTAAAACTTTTCCGTTGAAGTCACGAACTATAATTTCTATACTATAATTATTATATACAGGGTGTTCCAAAAAGGGTGGTGGTAGAAACGAAGTACAGTGGGACTGGGTTTCGTGGGCGAGTTTGAGTAGCAGCTGTAACCCAAGTGCCATCGTTTTCAAGGTTTATTTATGATTGGAGTGGTTTACCCTTGACCCCTTAATTAAATTAGCATTGACTTTCACGAATCAATTTCTTAAGGGGTAATCCATAAAGTACTCTAATCGTCGTAAACGGTATGACCCTTGGGCCAAAATGTCATGGAAATAACATTTTCGACTCAAAATAGACACCGCTAGAGTTGGCTAACCTCTAGTGGTGTCTCGTGGAAATCATCCAGTATGGAAGCGTACCCCGGAAGTTTCTCCTTATGTAATATTCGTATTGGTCTATTGATTTCCCATATAACCCACTGTACAACAGTCCTATAATTACCCTTCGTGCAACAACAACCTGTTTGTATATTGTAAAAGTTACTTACCAGGCATGCATTGGTAGTGGGCTTCCAAATACTTTAAAGTACCGGGACACGGGTCCCCGAAAACTGTACTGGATGCTGGTAAGCTGCAACCACTTTTCATTCCGCAACTGTAATGAAAAGTTTTTCGGTCAGTCAAACTTTGGCGGGTAACAATGACGGAGAAATGAATCAATATATATATATATCTAGGTTTCAGACTAGGAGGGTTGATACCCTTTACACCAGGAGGCCAGGCTACGTGGTACTGCGATTTGCTTGTCAAGTTACCTGGACTCCTTGTGTAAATGGTATCAATTGTCCTAGTCTGAAAACGTTTGTACTATAAGCGTTCGGGTTTGATTCTAACCTTTCTTGCATAACCCTGAATGATAGTCTCGACATACAATCGACACTCCAGTCGAGACTACCGTGTTCGTTACATATTCCAATTGAGAATCTTCCGTAATTGGCTCTAATAAGATGAATGAAATGGCCTTCTTCGCACGCGATCGATAATTGACTGCCTTCGCAAGCGTACGCCGTTCTGTAATGTGGACCATCTAAAAATACAAACAAATTAAATACGCTATTAGTTCAACTGTTCAAGAACGGAAAACGTTAGGGTTAGCGGTTGGAACCAGGCTGTATTTAATTACACAAGTAGAATAATCTTACACTCACCTCCTTTTGTTAATTATTATTATTATCAGAATAGGATAATAGAAGGATGACACTCTGTGTACTCTTAATATTTTAATATTTTAGTTATGTAACATGATTCTACACAGACTCATGTACCTTTTAGTTTACTCTCATGGCCATCAAACTTCAGATGGGCATCGCACCGTGCTAGGGTTTTGGCTTTTTAGACCTATAATACCTATTATTTTTCGTGCATTAAGCGCTGGGCACTCTGTTTATCCGTTTATGTGATTCGGTTTAGTAATCTTGCTCTAAATGGTCTGGTGTTGGGAAGGCTCTTGTTACGATTCTCAAAGAGAAGTGTTATATACTTCAGATATTATTATTGCAACAAAAGCTAGTTTTCTCTTGTTTATTAATTTCCCTAATTATGCAATTCCCTTAAGAGTTTTATATTATTATTTTTGTAACGAAAATCTTTTTTTTTTCTTCTTAATTTCGTTCCAACTTTTTGTTTCTATAATCCTTGGGCGCTAAATGTGTTTCCTAAAAGATGGCTATAACAAGGGGTATGACACTTTGTGTTGGTGTTGTCTTCTCGCGTAGAGCCTAATCAAGCCTAAGGCAAGGAAGGCATTGTTTCCCCCTTTAATTCTAAACAATACTAAACCAGTGTCCATAACTTCATTATACGTGTTAACCCAACAAAGTGTGGTGTGGTGGTGGTTTTTTTTCTTCTTTCTTTTTTGTTTTTGGTGTTTTGTTTTTGCAAATTTTTAAATTTCCCAGGAGGCTACTTTTGTTTTTCTTTGTGTTTCTTTAAAATAATTTTTTAAACAAAGGTGTACTGACTGGGGGAGGGAGGGACGGTGGGTGAATTTCCACACTGCCAAGGATCTTCTCTTTCTTTATGACTAAATGTTTTCCTAGGAAACAGTGAATATATTTAAGCTACACTTCCATACGAAAGGCTGACTTTTATATTCAAATTTTTCACTATTTTTTTTACGTCGCCTTCTCTCTAATATAAAACCACTAAGAATAAACAAAGGAAGGCATATGGTTGGTTATACACTATAAAGGTATCTTTAGAAGTTGATAAATTTGAAGTGAAATTAATCTTCTCTAGTGGTGTAATGTCACCTGATTGTTAAGTATACAGGGTGTTTTGTGATAAGTCTGGAATAAATTAAGGGGTGTGTTCTTTGGGGATTGTGAGTCAAAAATGTAACTTCTGTCTCCATTTTGCCGTCTGGGCCACTGTTTTCAATTCAAGATTGGCGTATTTTACTGATGACCCCTTATGTGGGCTTCGATTTTGTGTCCGTTGTGGCAGAATGTTATGGAGATTAACATTTTCGACTCAAAATTGATTTTCCATAGTACTTCGGGTCTGTCCTATCACAATTGTTTTTTGAACACCCTGTATATGTATGTTTGTTTACCTTAGTTTATCAATTTTCTTCGGTAAAGTTGGGTTGGGTATTATCTTACATTATACGTTGGCTACACTACTTGTCATGCAAATATCGTCCATCCGTATATTATAGGCCAAAAAAAGGAGAAAAAAAAAACCCTTTTTCAAACCATAAAGGAAGTATATGCGTTCACTGTCCAAACCAACAAACAACCCCCCCAAGGTCTTTTTGGGCTTTATTTTAGCTTGGTTAGTTAACTCTTGAACAGATATTTTCTACCCCTACTGTCTCCCAAAACACCCACCACCCGCACTACCTGTTTATTTTTTTATTTCTTTTTCTAAAAAGAATATGTCAAATTTTGTTCACGCCGAAATTGAAAATTTAATTTATTTTCATGGAATTCCATCTAATTTTCTTAGAATGAAAATTGACTCAATCTTTGTAAATAAGTTATGCAGGGTTCGTACAAACCTGGAAAACTCAGGGAAATTAATAGTTGACAAAAACGCCGGGTAAACTCGGGGAATTCTAGAATTTTAGTGCAATTCATTATTCGATCCATATGTGGGAAAAGATTCAGAGAAATCCTTTTTCCAAAAGTTGTACGAACCCTAAGCGTATTTGCTTTTAGTTTAACTTAATGATTATTCTGATGTTTAGCTAAAATCAAGGAATTTATTTTAATTTCAGAATGACGTCACGATGGACATTTCTTGGAAGGGTCACGTTTGGCCATCAGCGAGGGATCAAGTTTTGGGCGGTCTAGTGCACGACCGAGCTGCACGGAGGATCGCGGGAACCAAACCGTACTATTCTAAATATCTAAAATGACGTCACTCTGGTTCCCGAACGCGTTTGTTTTTCGCGGTATTTTTATATCGGGTTGCGTGAACTTTGACTTTTGTGGTGTGGTTACATTTGAACTTGACGTGAATTACGGTTATCTACGGGTTCATCGGGATGCCTAAATTAGTGGGTGAGTACATAACTTGGCGCGCGAATAAGCAAACTTTAAGGTCAGAGCGCTGCGTCCCATAGTCCTTTTTTCCAGCTGTGAGGTCAGAGAGCCGCGTCCCATAGTCCCTAACCCTAATGCGCAAGGCCAACTGTAACTAGCGAGCAGTACCAAAATGTTGCGAGCGCATTAACAAACTTTCAGATCAAAGCACAGCTCCCATAGTCCCTTTCCCTACAACGTGCGCATCTGGCAATCACGTGATCGTGTCACCTTGAAACATTTTAATTGGAGTAAATGGAGGCCGATCAAGTTTATTACGGTCCAACCTGAGAGTGGTGGAAAACCTACAAACTGTCTATCGTGAACTTTCTATTGAACATCAAATTTCGTCAATCGGTTTCCCAAATAGCTTAAAAAAATACACTTAAAGTCGCGACGCTGGTTAGTTTTTAAAAACAAGTTTAGCTTTGTGAACTTTTCGCGTGATACTTTAGCATCGTTTTTTTGTGTGACATTTTTCACCATCTTTGGATTCGATCATCGTTAAAATGTAAGTACCCGTTTTATTATGTATTTTTTGTCGCTCGCTTTGTTACGTTCCTGTGCTTTTTGCGTTATTTGGTTATTAATGAGGTCAGACATCGAAGCCCGCCTATAATAAATGTAGTATAGATTGTATATCGTGGATAAATCATGAACTTGTGAAATGGATGATAGGTCAGTTAAAAAACTATAAAAAACCACTCCCGTTGTTATTACCCCATATATGGGAAAAAGCCTGGAAAACTCAGGGAAATCGGTTTTTCCAGAAGTTTTATGAACCCTGGAAAATTAATTCTTTAAAATTTTATAAATTTTTAAGAAAAAAATTATAAGAAATCCCTTAAGAAGAATCTCTAAAAATTTCACAAAAGGTACCTACTGACTGTGGGTACGAAAGTCTAACTTGAATTTTTCTCAGAAAAACTTGTATTCGTTCATAATTCAACGGAGTATTCATTAATTTTAATATGCAAATTTGATCTTCTCGTATTTGATTTGCCAGGAGGTAGGTTTAAACCCCGGCAATTTGGTTCCCAACTTAGTGCTTACTCTACCCTACAGGTTAGGTGAAAAATATCCGAAGATATCATTTCGATTAGTGATAGAGGTTTTTCTTTTGGTACGCTTACGAAATGGCTAGCCATTAGCACCCCACCGCCAGCTATAAATGACCATCCATTTGTCACTTTGATCCCTAACAGACACCAGCAACCATCCCTTGCCGATTTTCCCCCCAAAATGGCCGCCGACAGCCTTGTCAGCTTTAGCTTCTAACCATCATAATTCAAACTGTTCGCACTCCCTTCCACCTATGATACACCCAACCCTATAGAAGGAAAATCGCAATTTTTTATATCTAAAGCGGATTAGAAGTATATTCAGTGATGTACGAATAGGGATACCAGTCGGTCAAATAATGCGTTTTGGTTTGGTTTAAGTCTGTGAAACGTCTCAACATTCACACGTTTGCAATTTGACACTGCTTTACCGATCATTTTATGTCGAACTATGTTCAATTACCGTTTTGTCCGTATTTCGAACCTTTTGGGGGCTAAATTACCGTTTTCTACAGAAAACCTAGTTTTACATTGGAGAAAAGCTTCAATGGACCATAAGTTTATAAGGTATGTTCCATAAGCATGACACTTCCTGTACTTGGTAAAGCTAGAGACTTAATGAGAGCTACTTCGAGAACGACAAGCGAGAATTGACCACACTCGGTAAAAATTGCAGTTCATCTTCCTATTTAGTCTGTACTAAGCCTTTGACAGCACCTCACCAGGCGTCGCTTTACCTCGAATCTATGACGTTCAACAACGTCACTTCATACCAAGCTCTCAGTAACCAGTGACAAACTTACATAACTTATCTTATGAACGCGATAACGTTTTCAAATTGAGCCCATTTTTACCTCAGATGATAGATTTATAGGCGTGTTTATACGTATCAGAATGTATCGAAAGCTATTTATATCGAAATAACAGTCTGTACATAGTTTTGCGCAAACGTTACATGACGTATTTATTTCGTGATGGGAACGAAAAAAAAAACACGTAGGATGGTGTGTGTGTTCCAGGTTTTTGGGATCCGGGGTGTGGCGTCAGTGGGTGAACTTTAACGCTATACATCCACGGAATATCCTCTCATTATGGGATGGGCACTCTCACTCACTTACTTCCCAAAACTATCTGCTCAGAAAATTGCACTCTCTCTCGAGTCTCGCAAGCTGTCTTACGAAACGAAATTAAGCTTAGACTCTACGCAATTTATTGGTCAATAAAATAGAAAGGTTAGTTCCCCCCATATAAGCTAGGTACATTAATATTAATAAAATCAAGAGAAATTCGATCAGATGATTCTGATCTATTTTAGTCTGTCTTACCTTCGAATTGGTTTAGAAAATACAGGAATAATAACGTATATACATCTTTTATTTGTTTGCCAAGAGATGTTATATTAAAAGCTAATTTCGCCCCTGGATGTATTAATGTCTCTTGGAATCATCTTCCATCTTCCGCAAGCCCTCCCCCCCCCCCCTAAGAAACATTTTTGCATAAAATACTTAGGTCTTCTTATTATTGTATCCTCGTGAGACGACGAGGGGTCGTAAGTAAACTCCTACGTAATACAGGGTTCATACAACGTTTGGAAAACAAATTTCCCTGAGATTTCCAGGTTTTTCCTCATATACTTCCCTGAATTTTCCAGAGTTACGAGCCTCCAAAGTTTAGTGTAATGCTATTCCTATGGAGGGGGTTGTTTGTATACGTTTTGCTTAATTACTCGGTCCCTGTTTGTCGTAGCCCTAAGTTTTTAGTATGGTTGGATGGGGGACAAATTGGACTATAACATACTCGAAGGACATCCCCGTATCTATAATATAACCAGAGTTACGAGCCTCCAAAGTATAGTGTAATGTTAATCCTATGGAGGGTATGTTCACGAACATTTTGCTTAATTACTCGGCTCCTGTTTGACGCAAATTTCCCTTATTTCCCTGAATCTTACTAAAAATTCGAAATTTCCCTGAATTTTCCATGAGGTTTTTGTCAACTATTTATTTCCCTGATTTTTCCAGGTTTTCCAGGTTTGTATGAACCCTGTAATATGTACATTTTTTAATGCACTAATATTTTAGTATACTAAAGTATCCGTCCCCTTTTATAAAGCCTAACTTCACGTGCTTTCTCTCTCTCTCTCTCTCTCTCTCTCTCTCTCTCTTTCTTTTATATTGTTACCATAGCAACAACTTTGGTGGGTTTGATGGTTCGTTTCATCCCTCTTAGAGGGGAGGGGGAAACACCAGGTTTATACTTATTGTATTTTTAAGGTGGGATTGGATTGGCAATTGCGTTTCTTACAATTCAAGTTCAGTTTTTCGTCTTCTTTTCTTTTTATTTTGGGTTGAAAATATTATCCACAGAAAAATGCGATCGAAAAAGGTAGATAAGGCGTTAGATAAAATTATAGCTTCTTTTGTCGGTGTTTGAAATTACACACTTTCAAAGGAAAGACGAAACCCACCAAGAATGGCAGAAAATGATTAGGTTAAGTTTCTTTATATCTAAGAACGCTGTTTTATACAAAAGCTTTTGAAAGAGAAAAAAAGGAAAGAAAAATAAGAGAAGAAAAACTAGTTTAGGTTATGTATTATTTGCTCGTTATACTTGTTAGATATTTTGTTTAGATATTATTTTACAACTACAAGCCATGTACTCCGTCGCTATATCTCTTTGTTTTTAGAAAGTATATTACAAATTATGATGCGCTACTGATACGGTATAACACACCCTATACGGTTGAGTAACGACTTAAGTTACTATACGCACGTTTCTCTTTGTGAGTAATTAAACTTTTTAGCAATCGGCGTGAAATCAATCTAAAATATCCGGAAAAATTATTCTAAATAAAATATATCCTCCTGATTTTCATTTTTACTACAATATATTTCTGGTCAACCGAAGATGGTTGTTAATATGGGATGGAAAGAGAGAATTGCAAGGATCTCTCTCTCTCTTTGAGAGGAAATGAGACTGAAAGAGAAAAGTGGTCATCCATCAATGAATGCGCGGGAATTCAGTCAACTGGAAACATTTTATCCGAATTTACGGGAGGTATAAAAAATTTTGGCCCTGAAGCCCAAGGAAATATGATCAAATATTATAGTGAAAAGTGTCCAAAATACTTTTCAATTTCATTCAGAACTTATATGAAAAAAGCGGGAATTCTGGTTTTAATATTACTACCATTTAAGCCACGTTTTCTGAATGAGTAGCATATCCTCATGTTCAATTGCCAGCAATCGGCATCAATGTCTGGTGTGTTGACCACCTTTTATTCTTAAGACGGAAGGAACATTGATGGGTATGTGCATTTACAACAGAGACTTAAATTAAGATACGGACCAATTTTGGTGCAATACTGGTAACTTTTAAGCCCTATCTAGTGTCTTTGTTGTCCATATACCCATCAATGTTACGTCACAATCCTATATCAAGGAGACAATTCAGCGCCCCCTCCCCCTTTTGAAATTGCAAGTATAATACTCTTAGTTTTAAAGGGATTATCTATCGACTAGCGGCCAGTTAAGTCCTCTTTAATGATCATTCAATGACCCCGGTCACATAAGCTATATCACGATTAATACATTACGTCACGCAGAAACGCGTGGGCAAACTCGTATGAAAGTGTATAGAGCCCGGACCTAGTATGAGGCGGGATTCTCTTACCCAAAATTTACGGTTTATTAATACTAAAGGCATAAATATTTATCGATGGATTCCATAACCGAAAGAGACTTCATGCGAGAGAGAGAGAAGGTTAAAAGGCCCGCGATGGATATTTTTAATAACAGGTAGCACGATTCCAAGATTCATCCATAGGGCTTCTTCAAGAAATCGTGACTTTCTTTTTCCCGGGCGCCCGAATTGATATATTAGGCACCCAATAAGCGAGAGAGGAAAGGTGTTCCCTACGGAAGGACAGGTGCCGCCGCCGCGATTTGTAGGAAGCCGCCGCCAATGTCTTGTAAGAATTTTTCTACGGGGGCCCCCTACGAGTGTAGGTAGCAAGCCCCTTATGGAAATTATGACCATGCCCAGATTGCAATAGTTATTATAGTTTCTTGTCGTTTGGAATTTCATACAACAGTTGTTAGGGTTATATTAGGGATGCACGCGGCTAATTGGAATCATGATGTGTAGCAGTTTTTCTCAATGTTTCTAGGCGGATTTGCTCACTGTGTATGACGTATTTTGTATGACGAATAATTTATATGGATGCGCGTTGCACCTGGCGCTCGCACCTGACTTGGCGTTGCTAAAAAGCAATGTAATCAGTCTTAGAAAGACGTCATGATCAAGTCCGGCCCGTAAAACCCTCGTAGAGATTAACACGGGATATATGGGGGCACAATTATTCCTATTAGATGTATGTATTCCTGGTTATACTTAAAATTATTAATCTATATTATTACTACGACACTGGTGAAGTATATTAGATACCTAATAATTCAATATTCATGGAATACTCTGAGGAATTCGTGTTTTGAAGTGGTAGGACTATGGGCTGACGAAGCTTGGTTGGTTGTATGTTTTTATTCGTTGCAAATTTGGGATGGAGAGTGTCGCCAAAACGTATATAGAGGGAAGAAGAGAGTAGGATTGGAGAAGACGGAAGCCGTATTGGGGATGCGTTGCCATGGTTACGCGATGGAGAAAGGCATGGAGGGAGGGAGGGAGAGAAGGGAACCTGATGGTAAAGGCGGGAGAAGATGAAAAATTGCGCTCCTCAAAATTTGGGAAGCCGCTTATACTTTTCTCCGCGTGTGTGTGTGTTAGCTTCCTCGCGAAATGACGACGACGTCGAGGTGGTGCTGGTTGGTGCTGCATGGTGTATCTCGCGCCAAAAAGGTTGCGAATTTTCCCGCGCGCCGCCTCGTCTCTTTTTTAAGCTTTTTAGAATAATTTTTCAAGAAAAATAAAAATTTCTATATCCCGACGCCGCGCCGACCTTAGTGATTGAGTGAGACGCCCCTTAACATATTTTACCCGCAAATATCAAAAATATATATATATTTCTTTACTCCGGTCCGTTCTTTAGATATAATATACAGGGTGTTACAATAAGGATGGTTGTTATGACCGTAGTACACTGAGATAAATTTTAAGTCGAAAATGTTGTAATTTCTAAGACATTTTGCCCCAAGGGTGACCCTAAACAAGTTATAATTAGATTGTTTTACGGATGACCCCCTAAATAAATTACAAATCATTGTTATTTAGTTTAGTAATTAATTATAACTTGTAAACTGTGGCCCTTAGGGCAAAATGGCATAGAAGTTACAACATTTTCGACTCAAAATCTCCATAAAACCCACTGTTTTTTGGTCGGTACTAATACCCTTTTTGCAACACACTGTATTTTTGAGAGTCTAGTAAAGATGGTAAAAAAATCCATATTTTGAATATACGCTACCTAATTTAAATCCTTTTTCAATTTGAATATATATATAAATCAAATATATATATTTTTTCTTGCCGCTTATCTAAATTAAATTTCAACATATTTAGAATTAAAATTTGATTTATCATTTTCGAATAAATTTATTTATTTAATATGATATAAGATAAGTAATTTTATTCCTGGGTTAAACCCGACGAATCGATTTTGATTTCTTTCAAAGACTCATCTTATTTAGTTATTATATTGGGACTTGGAAGTTTCCCGCGTAAATTTTAAGCGCAATTTCCTTTTTCTAATTTTCCAAGGCTTTAAATTCCATATGCCTACGCGCGAGCTACGCTTTAGAAGAAGAAGCGGAATAATAATAAAAATATTCCCTACTGCTTTTTAAATGAAGATGAAGAAGCTATTAATCTCTTAATCCGTAATTCATCAATGTCATTTCTCCTTTAAGAGCCGCACCAAGGAAAAATAAAATAAAACACTTCTTTTTTATTATTTTTTTTAAGGTTTTATTGTGAATTTACGCAATTTTACTTGTAATATTTAACTGGTATAGCTTGCCTGCTACATTATGGGATACTTTTTATACAGGGTGTTGGTACAGTGGGATGGTTCTATGGGAAATCAATTTTGGAGTCGTATGATGCATGTTGCAATAAAGTAGTTATGATTGGAGTCTTTTATGGACGACCCCTAATTAAATTTAAGTAAGAAATTGAATTTAGTTAAGGGAGTCATCACTACTGAAACACCCTAATCGTAACTTGTAAATGGTGGAAATTATGGCAAAATGTCGACTTGCAATTGATTTCCTATAGAACCATCCCACTGTACTTCGGTCCTGTAATTACCCTTGTTGTAACACCCTGTAGGCCTGTATAATAATATTACTGGGGGGATTTAGTATATTCATTGAATTATTTTGGGGTAAGATTCTAAAGAATTTCAACGCGTTCTTTGTGTGTAAGTAACATTGGGTGCCTATAGTAAATAGGAGGTTTTGGGTTAGCTGTTATGTGTTTTTTCGTAGGAAATCAAGGGCCTCTCTCTCCTTCATGGTTGCCTTCGTGAGCTCAAATTCGACCACCAAAAGTATTTTGCAGTTAAACGTTTTTCAACATTGTAATATATTAGCTAAGTCCCTTTCCCCGCTGAATCCCCGGGCGTTCTGGTTGGGAGAAAAATGTTGGTGGGTCTATTTTCCATTAAAACTTTCAAACAGTGATTTTTCACCCCATTGAAAAAGAAAGAAAAACACACACTCAAAATACTTGAGACGGCATCCAGACATTTTTAAAATATTTTTATAAGATCATATTTTTTTATATAACTTTACGTTATGGTCTTTTACGTAATCCTCAATTTCAAAATTGGGTGTTTCCAAATATTGGGAAATTCAGTGGCTAAAATGCAATCATGCGCGCGCAATTTCCCTTGGTACCTCTAGTCGCTCGTCATCACGAGATTGACCTTTCCGCTTACGAAAGGTCATCCACCATCATCATCTTTAGTAAATTCAAACTGACCCTGTTTTCCTACGATACCACCAAACCCCAATTTTCCCTTCAGGCTAAATACATTTTTTTCTTTTTACTTCTTCTCACTATAGACTCTAGGGGAGCTATGAACCCTCCTTAAGGTGGTGAGGGGGTAGGAATAGCAAAAATGTCTTTCTCTTAGTCATTACCAAAAACATCTTAACTTAGATAAAAAAGCTGACGCAGAACGACTTTTTTTTACTTCTCTCTTAAGGAAAATAAAGTTGTTTGAATGTTTGGTCATTGACAGATTTATTAAACAGGAGATGAGCCACTCTTTCCGTTCACCACGGGTTTCTAATCAACGATTTTTTGGGTGGTCCTAGCTATCCTCTATCACCTGTGCAGGTTGTTGTATTCACCCACGAAAATGTGAAAATACAGAAAAATTTCAAAGAATTTGTTTGGGGAATATTTTTTTAAATTAGAAAGTCCTATTTTCCGCAACCTTATTGTGAATTTTAGAAAACAGTTTGTGATAAGTCTGCCATAAATTAAGGGTGATGTTCTTTGGGTGGTTTTGAGTTGGAAAAGTAACTATCTCCATTTTGCCATTTTTTCGAGTTATGATATGAGTGTTTTAGCATTAACCCCTTAATTCAATTAGAAATTATTGTTTTTCAGTGTCTTAATTATATTTGAGATATGAGAAAGTGGTTTAATTGTTCGTTTGTTTTTCACTCCGAACCTTTCATTTTAGAATTGATTTACAAAACTGTATGTTGGATATCAATCAGTAACACTAGAGGAAGGTTTTCGAAGTGGTTTGGTAGTTGAGTTCTTCTCGAGGTTGGGTGGGACTGGGGCGATCCCCTAGAACGTCCTATACTCTAGTCCTGTTATATTTTATCTTTATGAATATTTTAAGTCGTTAAAAACGTTAATTTCTAAAAATAAATACATCATATAGGGTGGGCTCCAAGACTTATTTAGTGTTTAATAATAATAATTTCAGCGTGGATGGGAAGCAATTGCCAGTTTTCCAACTCCGGGTACCGTATAGTTCATTTCTCACTACCTTAAAATGTAGGGTGAGATTTTTGATATTTTGAAACTCTCTAGTATTTATAAATAAATCAATAGAAAATACCTATCATTTTATCTCACTAGTATTTATAAGTAAATCAATAGAAAATACCTATTATTTTAACTGGAGGCAAAACATTATTGGGAAAATATTGATTTTAATTTATTCATATAAATACTTTTTGCAACATTAACCCAGATTTTATGATGATAGTAAACCAACCGGGTGATAATAACAAAATTAACACTAACAAAATATACTCCTTTTTTTCCAAACCAAGTTATTATATTATCATTATAAAAACTGGCCTGTATGCATGCCAACCCATATCCCATTAGTGAGACAACCTCTTTCTTTATATATTTTTAATAAGCGGGTTTTGTTAAATCGTGAGATGCCACCCGTCTCCTATTATAATAAAATCATAAAACCTGAACTATAATATTAAAAAAAAAGTATATTGTAATCACCGACACTACTACCGCAATTGCACCTTTCACCTTTGAGAGAGGGTGAAAAAAGGAAATAACCCACCCAAATAAAACCAGGTTAAAATTATCAATACTTTCAACCATCACGGAAGTTTAATTTAATTTTGATTTTTAAAATGTTAAGAACTTAAATTTAAAACTAGCGCGTTTATCTATATCTATATAAATCAAAGTCCTGACTGACTGACTGACTGACTGACTGACTGACAGACTGACAGATAATCAACGCCCAGCCCAAACCGCTTGCCCTAGAAGGCTGAAAATTTGCAGGAACGTTACTCATAAGTAGTAGGCGCGTACTAAGAAAGATTTTTCCAATCCGCCGCCATCTTAAAAAATGGCGCCCAGAAATGTAAAAAATCTTCTCTATGCAATTAAGTACGCGCGTTTCAACCGATTTCACAAATATTTAGTACACTGGTTTGCTTTAACCTTAAGACGGGCTGAATGGTCTTTCGGGTTCGATTTTTCGCCATCTTTTAAAATGGCGCCCAGAAATGTAAAAAATATTCTCTATGCAATAAAGTCCGCGCGTTCCAACCGATTTCACAAATATTTAGTACAATGGTTTCCTTTAACCTATAGACGGGCTGGATGGTATTTTGGGTTCGATTTGTTGCCATCTTTTTAAATGGCGGCCAAAAACTTAAAAACCCTTAATGTCCGCCTGAAAAGTAATAAAAAATATCCCGACGGGCTGACGGACTGTGCCGAGTGCCTTCGCTTCTAGGGTGCCACAAAAATATTAGTCATCAGTAAAATCTACACATTCTTTATATCATTTTAGATGGAAGTTCTTATTACACGCGAGCGACGCCGCGGGTAACGGCTAGTATAGTATAGTAATACAATATCTCGAATCAAATTTAGGGCAGCAGTTTTTCCATTAGAAAATGATTTAGAGGGAGGGGTTGATGTATACGTGTTACACGAAACAGTAACAATGGAAAATATAATATTAAAAAAAATATTATTTATAAGGATATTTTTGGTTCGAATAACCTATATTTGTTAGAAAATTAAGGGTCAACCTTTGAATATCAAGATAGGCCTGCCCTTATCCCTGTCACTGGTCAGGTGTTACTGCCTTTACTAAAACTAAAAGAATCGATAATAATTTTCTATGTATTCATTTTTAATTTAAAATGAAAGGCTTTTCTGGACCCGAGATGATTTCAAAGGCTGGGGAGTTTTCGTTATTAATTACTCTTAATTTCCGTGTTTTGTTTTGGGAAATAATAAAAAAAGAGAAGACCGAGCTGCATCATGGGAAAGGAAATGTTTGCGGCCTTCCTCTTATCGAGTCACGCAAGCTGTATTAAAGAGAAACGTCATTTTATAAACAAAGATCGATAATTTTCGTCCCCCCTTTTAATTAAAAGAAAATGTAATTAACGGGCAAACATTATTTATATATTTTAGAATATACAAACTTTTAATTTATTTATTTTAATTGTTCAAAGAAAATCAATTCAATATTTAATTAAAACCATATATATAAACTAAGAGTTTTGTTTTATATTTAAAATATTGAATTATTTTACTATTTTATATATTTTTCTGTTTTATATAAGTATATATTTTAGAATATACAAACTATTTAATTATTTATGATTTTTAATGGTTCAAGGAAAAATAATTTAATATTTTATAATTTTTCTATTTACAGATTGTGTTTTGAACTTTGAAACCGGAGTATATCTCTAATCTTACGTAATATGACGCGTTTGAAATGCACCATCGAATCTGGCACCCCAAGCCCTTCAAGCCATTATGAAAAGTGTTTTCAGTCTGGGAGATATTTCTGAAATTCGTGAGTACCAACTACCACATTTGTTTATTGATGATTATGGTTTTCAACTTATTACGCCATCGTTTATTAATAAAAAGTTACAGACAATTTTTAAGCCTTGGCTATGTTAAAACAAAGGTGAATTGTCTGACTCGCGCAATTTTATGCCATTTTTCGACCTGGATATACGATTTTCTCGATCCATTCGCACGTAAGGGGCATAATCTCGAATAGCGCCAATTCGGCAGAATTTTTTATTTTAGAGTTCTCAAATTTTCCGCCACTTTTTTTTTATACTATGGGGTCAAACCTCCCTCGCTTTTAGGGGAGGGGGGTATATACCCCCTACGTCATGCATTATTCATAAAATAATAGAGAGGGCTTATATGGAATAGTGGGTGCATTAAGAAAAGCGAGTTTAGTTCAAAAGCCCGGTCGGCATCTATCCATATTTTACTCGTTGTTTAACTCAATTTCAAGCTCCCGCCAAAAAGGGCCGAAATTTACTTCAAACTTCCCCTCCCCCCATCCCACCATTAAGGGGGAGGGTTGGAACGCTTAATAAGTTAAGCCCCTCTGAACGTTCTCATCAAAATAAGCCATAAATGCCTTTAAAATTATTGAAAATAAATGCTCAAGTCTTTTCTATGCAAATTAGTCGGGGTTAGTTATTAAGGTATTTCTCCATTGTTTAGAATTGATAGGTTATACAGATATTTTTTTTAACTAAATTGGTCTCCAAGTTACGACGTATTTTTCGAGGGGCTAATCACTGTACATCGATTACAAATTACGTGTATTTATTTTAGCACTGTCAAGGGCTGGTTTTTCAGAGATTACGCGTAATCACTTTAGTACAGTCTGAGGTACAGTGGTGTACACCGATTACACTGAGTGATTGGCCTCTCGGTATTTTTGCGAACCAACTTGCTTACTCGCTTCGTTTCTCATATGCCTGGGATTTGGGGGGAAATACTTCCTCGTTACTGGGGCGCAGGGGTCGGTGCGAACGGAAGTGAGGGGTCATTAGGGGTCAACCGTGTAAATAATTACGCGACGCCTTAATGGATAGATCATAACTCGAGACTTGAAAAGGGAAAATGGATTTTTGCGCTTTGGTCATTATTTAAACCATTCCTGTTCTACTACCAACTATTGTGCCCCCCCCCTCCATAAGTAACCTTGAAGGAAAGTGCGTGATTATGTAGTTTTCTAAGTACTTTTAGGCTTAACAATAACGACTAGTTAATAATGTTACATCAGAATCTATTACGCCGAATCTCACGACGAATTTTGTTCAGTAGATCACGTTTTATTTTTTCTTTTTCTTTTTTGTCTTTAAGTTGTTATAACATTACAAGCGCATTAAGTACGGGATTTCTCCGAGTATGTATTTCGAATTTTGTGAAAGTGTTTCGAGTTTTTGGATGGTTATATATAAATATAAAGGTCCATTCAGACTACGACGCTGACGTGAACGTGTTATTTAAGTCTGAGTGGGCCTTAAGGGGACACTGTTCATACAACTACGGCGTATATCATTTAAGGGCGAAGAACTTAACTTCCTGTTTTAAATACAATGATGACCTCTTTATCACCACCATTGCTATAGTACTTGGAGAAAGGGTAGACGCTGCAATTAAGTGGGTTCTTTTTTTAACGCGACGAAATATATCATTATTTAATTTGAGATAATTATACTCCTATTGTCTTAATTTAAGAAAAGCCACAATTTTATATATTATTTTAAATATCGAATTATAATACATTTAGGTTGAAAATGGGTCGGTAATTTAATTCTTTTATATATTATATTATTTTGTGTTTAAAAATGCATTAACCCGGGTTGGGTTTCCACGAGTATCCAGCTTTCTTTAGTTATATGCCAACTACGCTGGTTTTATTTTTATTAGCCTTAGGAAAAGGGTTAAGGCTATAGTTTTCTTTATCGGGGGAAGGTCCCCAAAAAAATATAACCTTAGTTGCCCATATCCCTAAGGGACCATGAAAGAAAGTAATATTGATTACTATCGGGTCTAAATACATCTACCTTGATCTTCGAAGCGAGCGACGAAGAAGAAAAAATATAAAACCGCAGCATCGGTATTTACTGGGTAACCCATAAAATACCTAAAGACATAGAGATAGTGAGCTCAGCTAGCTCGCTTACTCGCAAAAGCCATGAAGAAAATAAAAAGAGAGAGACAAGTATTATCTTTTACCCAATAAGAAAGCGACCGATGTCGAATCTAGTCTAGCTTTTTACATCCCATCGTATACAGTCTAGTATAGTAGTAGTACAAAGAAATAACTAAGATTAGGGTAGGGTTTAGGAAAGAGAAGAGATGCACCAAGAGAGATAGATCGAGTATAAGATCTTTGGTACACCGATGGAATTCCACTTTCAATATTACTTACCTACAAGGATAACTAAAGCTTAACTTCTTATCTTATGTTGTTGTTTGTTATTTTCTCTTCCTTTTACTTCTTACCCACAAAATAATTTGGGAAACGTTTATGTTGACGAAAAGCAAATTAATTTATCATAAGTCTTTTAAGTAGAAATATTATAAATCTTTCTATCTTAATTTTTAATTTATTTTAAATTATGTATGAAGCAGTTTGAGAATCTAATTAATAACGTTCTTCGGTTTTAATTAATGTCCGAATTTCTTTCGCACGTGTACCCGAAGGTCCTTAACTCTCTCTCTTTTCGTAGCAATTTATTTATTTCCTTTTAAATACCGCTTCCTTAAAAGGATAGGAAAGATCTCTCTCCATCCCTCTCTCTCTTTCTACTCTAGATTTGTGAATTTAAATTTTGCCACCGGGTTTCCTTTGAGATTCTCTCCCCCGCTTCTAGCTGTAGGAATTCGCGGGAACTTTACTGGGATTTTAGCCATTTTAGCCTAAAATAGAGTATACAAGAGCGGCGAAAAGAGGCGCAGGAATTAACCCCATTCTCTCTCTCTCTCTCTCTCTCTCTCTCTCTCTCTCTCTCTCTCTCTCTCTCTCTCTCTCTCTCTCTCTCTCTCTCTCTCTCTCTCTCTCTCTCTTTTGCCAGCCAGTTTTGCTTCCTCTTTTACTCCCGCTTTACTCTTCATCAAGGAGTGATTAACGTTTACATTCTTCTCTCTTTCTCTTTCTCTCTCCATCGCCGCTTTTCTCCCTCATCTTCATCTTTGCTCTTGATGAATCCTTTCGCTTGAGAAAACCCGAGTATACCCCGAGACTACTCGCGTCCCTTCTTTATAAATTATCCATAGGCCATTTTAGAGCGGGCTTACTGTTGGTTGGTTGGTTGGGTGGTTGTAAGGACTATATATATGTCTAAGAGGAAGTTTAAAACTATAACCACCTTCAAAGAGAAGCTAGGGGAGATGCCCTTGGGCCTGGGAGAAAACCACGACTAACCCCTGGAGATGATACATTGAAACTATGTCCCTTACTCCCTTTCAAGTTGTAATTATTGACCCCTTTCTCTGTAACGTTTAAGGCTTTCAACACATCTTGAATCATACATACATACATACATACATAAAAACATAATTTTTAATTTTGCTATACGATAGTATGTAAATGCCATTAAAACTGCCCATGTTGAGGTCGGGTTTCTCTCAACTAAACTTATTTTTGAAGGACTATCAGGGTTGGTACATACCTGGGAAAAAGAACTGTCAGTTTGGAAATTAATTGTTGACCTGCGTTTGTGGGGCTCGAGTAAATTTAAACTGAAGGGGGTTTCTCTGGGCAGCTTAAAGTAACCAATCGCGTAGTTAAGTCTCCAAAAAACAACTCTAGGATAATATCAGGGAAATATGTATGGGAAAAATCCCTGGAAATGTCAGGGAATTAGGTTTTCCAAATGTTATATGAACCCTGAGTTTGTATATCTCGTTATTCCTATTGTAGGCTTCCTTTAGAACTTGCATGGTGGACCCTAAAAATCCCCATCCCATTTCATTTATGCAAGACCTAGAAATTTTCTACTTTCATCTTTCTCTGCTCCGTTTCTCTCTTTCCATCAGTTTCCCCCTCTCTCTTTTCTAAATATTTTGGGCGTGCGGGAAAAGTTTTCCCCATCAAACGCGTGCAATTTTAAGGTTTCTCTAAAGGCGTTATGGTCTATGGTGCCCCGAAGCATCCGAAGTAACGCGCACCGTCCGATGTTTGCTCCCCCTTTATCCTTTTTCTTAGTTGTTGCTCTTGAGCTTCCTCCATCCTTTAGGATCGTAGCTTTATTCTAGAGAATGTCATCCGAAAATGTATTATATTCTAGGGAGAAGGGGAGGGATTATACCGTTGGTTATAATGCGTTTCTGAACACAACCCATCATTCTCGGTCTTTGTTTGAATTTATATATATACGAAACAGAAGTGGGTAATTCAGAGTAGGATAGCCCCGGTTCCATTCTAGTTATGTAATAGAAGTGGATTGTAAATGAAAACAGAAGTGAGATGAGACCAGAAGTACTGAGCTAACCAAATTCTTCACTCGGCGAAAGTGAATATTCTTGATAACGCAAGAACGGTTGGCCCTCTAGTAGCGGTTTCTGAATTTCCCCTCCAAAACGTGAGACGCTCGCGGTGGTAGACGGCCGAACTAGATTCAAGGAGCCGCGTCCGTGTTCGGCCGCTTTAGGTTGAGGGGAAGGGGTAGGAAATGTTTTTGGAACTCGACCAATTTTTTTCTCAGTAGTGTAGGCGCGTGGGAAGCGGCATAAAATCCTCAAATTTGTTCACTAGTGCCAGGATCTACTACCAATGCTAGAGCCCTTCACTTCTAGTCTCATCTCACTTCTGATGAAAACAAAGCACCCCTTTTTACTGTACAGGGTGTTTTTGATAAGTCTGTCGTAAATTAAAGGATGCTGTGTTCTTAGGGTCAAACTAATTGGAAAGTGTCAAAGAACTTTGGGGTCTGCAACATTTAGTTACGGAGATATGGGCTCCCAAAAATCAATGATTGGCCCCTCAAACATCCCTTCAATTTGTGACTGCCTTACTGGAAACACCTATTATACATCTTTGTAAGAAACAGAAGTACATAATACGAAGTATAATTTAATAAGTCCCTTTTCCTCTTAAGTATTTATAATTTATAATTGTTTTTCTTTCTTCTAATTTAACGAAACCGTTAATTAAAGAATATGGAACCCTCATTAAAAATTAAGGGTTGATGAATTAAAAAAAACCTTAAAAGATTAAATATTTTTCCCATATTAAATTTTTTTTCTATCTTTAGAAAACCTTTAAAAAGAAAGTACCCAGGTTTCTAGATTAAAAATTAATGCGAAAAAAGACTTTTCGGCTTTTTCAAAAAAATCAAGATTAAAAGATTGACCGTCGATGTCTTTGCATTACCGCACTGCATCTTACGTGTGTGAGAGTGAAAAAAAATATATTATACAGGGTGTTTTTGATAAGTTTGCCATAAATTAAAGGGTCAAACTTAGTGGAAAAGGGTATTTATGGAGATATGGGCTCCCAAACATTGAATTGGCCCCCTAAGTGTCCTTGAGATGACCTTAAAGAGTGGACATTTTGAACAATAACGAAGTTTGCTTTGCGCAAATAATAGGTACAAGTACCTTAACTCGGTACTTGGCACTGTTAGATCATGGACCACTACATGACTTACTTAGATTTACTTTATCAGTGTACGTACACTTCTACCCATTTAATAGTAGATAACGGTTCAATAAAGTTCTTAGATTGAAGATCAATATGTCTTGTTCCAGACCGCGTGTTCTTCGACAATTTCAAAGAAAGCACACTTCTATTTATGACAGACTGATCAAAAACACCCTGTATGGGGGAATATAAAAAAGTCTTAACACCTTTCAAAGATGAGGAGATGAAATCCGGTGGCGCGTATAGGGACTCTCTCACTCAGTCTCGATAAAAGCCCTTCAACAAACTTAACCAAATATTTCTGCTTATTAAAAAAGCAATTTTCAAAGTACCGTCGTCGTCCGTATAGCTCGTGTAGAGTAAAGCTGGCAATTCGATTTATTTTTTTCTTTCAAAAGACTGCTTCTCTTCTATGAATTCAATGTCAGCCAGCACTCGACTTCATAACGAGTTTAAAGTTCGTTTTTTTTAATCATAATAAAAATTTAGTTCCTCCCACTCTTTAATAGCATACAGCTCCCTAACTTTGGTTAGTGTGACTCGCAAATACTTGAATAAAAAATAAGTTGAATTGGAACTTAATAGTGGCTTCCGAAATAGAAAACTGTTCTTTTATTAAAGGAACCAACTCTCTCTCTCTCTCACTCGCTTTTGCTATATTTCCGTTGACAGCTCATAATGATCACTCTACAAAACTAATATTCTATGAAAAGTATTATGGTCGTAAAAAATTACGGGAGTTTGGGTTCTAACGTGTCTTTTGTTGTAAAACCTACTGGCGTTCTCGCTTCTGGTACGCAAATAATGTCTGTATTACGTATATAAGGTGTTTGGGCGGTAACCTGCACCAAAAACTGTAGTTTTTGATTCTGCCACTAAAGTTTTCGACAGCTATAACTATTTAGGCTTACTTTTATGTCTTCATTAGTTCGTCGGTTATAGGGTATTTTACTTTAAATCAGGGACTAGTACCATCCTGCCTTAATTATTATCCGAAAACTTCAGTCGTCTAAGTACAATTTTACGATGATAAAAATGGTCCATAACGTCTTGTAATATTTCCTATATCCGGATGATTTTTGGTGGTGGTGGTGCATGGTGTCGTGTTTATGGGCTAAAAGTGCGTAAGAACCAACCTAAATTCATGGGGGTTTCTTCTACGCGATTTCCGACAAGGGGTTACGCCCCCCGCCCTATTTCCCCCTTCTCTACTCCCCCCTTCCTTTGTCAGTATTGTCTTGGCTTAATAATAGAGTTGTCGCCCCAATCCTTTTAGTGTACGCAACCCCAATCGTTATAATTCTGGCATTTTTGAACGTTCGTATTTCACCGGTGCCCTAAAAGAATTTACTAAATTTTCCATATGAATATTTATCTAATAGTAATTAGTGATGAGCATGAATAATTCATTTTTGGAGCTAGAAATGAGAATGAGTACAGTGTTTTTGAAGCTTGAAATAAACTGATTTCGCTAGTAGTACAGGTGAGAATTTAATTTACAGAAAATAATTGTTTGGTCTGTTTCTCCTCGTATATTCCAAAGAGAATTAAACTAATTCCTGATATTATTCATTGTTTCCTGGGATGGGAGAGATAAAAGGGTCCTCTAAGCTTTCGTATCGGTGTAAATTGACATAGTTTTTTATTTTAAACCCCATGGGTCTATGCTCGCCTCCTAACTAAGTTATTAAAGTTCTCACTTTAACTTTTTAATCAGGGTAAGCGTGTTAAAAGACGGTTACGATACACCATGTTTCCCACGTGTTTTTGGTGATATCTCCCCTCCCCTCCCCCTTACAGTGCCCCCGAATTTTGTCAGGTTTGTGGCCCGGCAAATCTTTACGACCCATCTCGACTCCACACAGTTTTAAAAGCTAGTCGCTGACGTAATGGCACTTTAAAAAAAAAGAAACCGAAGGCTTTAATTACTTAATTAGTGGAAAATACACCTTAATTATGCACGCCTGGAAATTTATTCTCAGACGGTAAAACAAATATACGAGCGGGGTTTGTTTTTTAAATTTTCTTTTTTGCCACCCCAATGCAAAGTTTAATGTACACGTAATCAGTAATGTTGTTTACATAACGAGGTCTGGTTATTTATAAATTTATATATTATATATAAATATTAAATTCCCTGGTATTCATTATATTTAAAAATCCGGTTATTTTTTATTATTACCTAGTACTTTTATTTTTCTCGGCGTAAGCCTGGCGGTGATGCTATTAAGTGCTATTTAAACCACGTGACGTGATATCTGGAAGATGAAATTTAAATTTAATACACAATTTGTTTTTTTTTTTTTTTTAGAAATAAATTTTATACGGGGTCTATTGTGTAATTCGTATTAAGGCTAGGATAACGTGGATTAAATTGCCTTGTTTTATGATTTATCTGTATTAATTTATTCTACTATAATAATGAATATATATTATTATGTAAGGGAGTTTGTATTATGTTGTTTTCGTATTTCGCTCACGGCCCAGTAATTTGTCGATGGATTAAGTTGATGCCACACGTAGAAAGGGGGGAGAGTCCATTAAGGCTATTTTACCGGGTGTGGGAAGATGCCTTAAAGAAATTGAAATAACAATCGAAGAAGCATCCCACGTTTTAAAGCGAAAAAAAAAGGGCAGGACACCGTAGCTAAATTAACCCTCTAATGGATCTGTGAAATTTAAACCATATCCTTTAAAAACATTAAGGGATGAAAATAAAAAAATAGGAAAAATATTTTTCATCATTTTTAAAAATATGATCCTTAATTTTTTATTATTTTTTCTTTAAAGTTGTTAGGATATAAACAAAACTAAACGTTGAAAATCAATTAAGGAATTTTTGTTATATTATAAATTACAGGGTATTCCATAAAGGTTAATTAATTATAAGACCGAACTACAGTGTGGATGGTATTTGAAAGACAATTATTTTTAATTTAAAACGCTCCAATCATAACTCGTAAACGGTGTCCCTTGGGGAAAAATGCCACAGAAGTTACGCAATTTCGACTCAAAATTGACTTCCATAGAGCCATCCCACTGTAATTCGGTCCTTCCACCATTTTTGTAACACCCTGTATTTTTTACGGATAAGTTTAAAAGTTTTTAACTTCTGCCCCGACCTAGATAAAACAAATTACCCTTTCAGGAATAAAATAAAATAGAATCTAACCAACAAGGCGTTCAAATCTGGATTATTATTATTATAATAATAATTTAAAAAAATATTGGAAAGATTTTTTTAAGAAAGAAAAAACATTTGGTGAGCAAAAATCGTTAACGAGATGAGAGAGCGAAAGAAAGAAATGTATGGAGAAACCGGATTCCCTCTGAACATTTTTATACAAAATTTTTTTTTCTTCTCTAGTTAGTTAGAGGCGTACAAGGAGAGCCCTTGTTTTTTAAAGTTTTTCGCCTTCAGTTCAAATTATTCCCGCTGCCATACATCCGGCGCGCCACTCGCTATCCCTTGGTCCTCCTGGAAAGGGGGGGGGCGAATACTAAAATTGAGATTCCCTTTAATTTAGGCCCCATGCTCTAGAAGGGGGGATTTAGGTCTAAACTACCGAGATACACGCAATGGGGCCCCCTCTCTTCAGTCTCTTGACCACAACCAATTTAACTTGATAGCGTCTGTGAGACTAAACTCTAACGTTTTTATTTTTTCCCTTTGGTGTCTAGTAAAGGTGTCGTTTTAGTTTCTTGATCCATTGTAATATTTTTAGAGACGAAAAGACTTCCTTTTGTTCAACCCAAAAAGGACAGAGTCGAGCTCGCTATAACGTCAACGTAATAAAGACGTAACAATTTTACGAGGTGTCGAACATTTTTCCCCCACGATCCTCCCCCCTTTCACCTTTCCCGGTCCGAAATGGGCCCAATTTATACCTCAGGATGTTAAAAAAATGTATATTTTATCGCGTTTTAAATTTATGGGTGGAGTTGACAAAGAATATTCAGGTGGTGCATCAAATATATTTATGGATGGTTTTCTCAACGATTGCCCCGTTTCTTTATTTTATAATGGGGAATTCCATTTAGCCGCTCTGAAATCGCTCGAGATTTGCTCTATTATTACATTATTAAATCCGAAAGAGAGCGCTGGCATAACAGATTGATCTGGAAATAATTTATTTATAATTTCGTTTCTTAGATGCTTTATTTAACTTTTAGTTTTCTTTCTACCGACAAAACGTCTCTTCAGATCTAGTTAGAAATCATCCCTACTGGATGAAGAGTCAGCTCTAAGCAGATCTCGGATCGAGCGCTCTGTAAATGGAAATTAATTGAAATCCGAGCGAGAGCTGCGGATCTAGATTTCGAAATGGAAAACGCAAAATGTTTTCTGGGCGCCCCGGAGCAGCCTGTAAATGAAATTGTTAGTGGGCACTAAAGACGGTCAGAGAAATTTCCTACCCCGTTACTGAACTTTAACTGCCCTTCAGGGTAATTGTACAAATTTTTCAGTCTGTTGCAGATAGACTTTGAATTGCACTCACCAGTCACCACAAAATTATTGACAATACTTTTCCGCGCATTAGCTATGCCTGGAGATTGAAAACTTAAATTGGTCAGTCTTTTGAATGACCAATTCGTTTGGGGTCTTTTCACTTTTTCTTTGAATAAAAAATATGAAGGGCTGTTATAAAATTAGAGCCTCGAATGGTTTTGAAATGATAATTAGGATGAAATTGATGGATTGGAAATTGATTAGGCGTGACTTTGAATTTTAAATTCAACACGTTTTCTCCTGCCGTCTCTCGCTTCCCTCTTTCTCTCTCTCTGGCAAAATCTATCTTGATCGTGCGAAATTTTGAAATTATCCATATTGAAAAATAATTCTCTCATTACGTAATCACCCCACCGTACTATTTTATTGGATTCATACGCGCAGTACGAAATATAGGAATATTAAATTTATTCCGTATCGATTTTCAAATATGTAAAATGAAAATTACCTTTTTATGGATTTATGAAATCAGGGGTATTACGAAACACCGGCGTCCGTATAATAATGATTCATTTTATTTCCCACTTTTATACATATTTGACCATCATTACTGACCACTTTAAATTAAGTTCCCCTTTTAAGGATTGTTTAAATAAAAATGAATGTACGTTTTTGGGTAAGGAAGGTGGTAGGGTAGCTTTTAACGTAAGAAGATGTACAGGGTGTTTCTGATAAGTCTGCCATAAATTAATTGGGATGTTCTTTGGACAAACGATTTTGAGTTCAAAATGTAACTTCTATCTCCATTTTGCCACAAGGGACGCTGTTCTCGAGTTATGATTTGAGTGTTTTAGGAATAACCCCTTAATTAAATTAGAAATCATTGTCTAAATTATCTTCTTAATTAAATTTATGGAGTCATCCGTAAAATACACTTGTAAACATTGGCCCGGACAGAAAAATGGAGATAGAAATTACATTTTCGACTGAAAATCGTTTGTCCAAAGAACATTCCCCTTAATTTATGGCAGACTTATCAGAAACACCCAGTATAAAAGAGTATAAAAGGACCATTTAGATTTAAAAGGCGAATCTAGTTTTGTTTTACTCCCATAGGACTAAACAAACAAGACATTACCGTTAGAGTTATAAATTGAACTGCGCGCATAGCGTATAGAAAATTCCAGTTAAAATATTTATCTTTTTCTTCGATTTTCTCTGTTTTCCAATGTCCCTTTTATTAACGAGGAATTGTCAATTTTTTAAACAAACAAAAAGCCCTTGAAAAACCTCGAAGCCCAAACACATTCTCTCTTTCTTTCGTTTTCTCAACGCAACTCAAAAAGAAATACATTAATCAATCCATTGTCCAGGATTTCACTGTGAAATAATTTTTTTTGCCAAGGCTTAAGAAGGCTTTTAGAAAATCATTCGAGATATAAGAAAATATCTCGGGGCTATATTTGTTTAGGAACTTAGACAAACTTATAAGACGTTTTCATCTTACTGCATGAGGCTGACGCTATTTAATTGAATTGTATTATGTCAGGTACATTTTGACTTCGCGTGTTTACGACATGGTATTTAAAAAAATAATAATTATGAATCTAATTATTGTTTATTTTAATTGATGGCATCAAAGTTCTCGGAACTTTAGAAAACATCATTTGAATATTAAGATGTATACCGTAGATACTTGCAATTTCTATTTTATTATTTTTATTTTTTAAGATAGGTTTATTATGAAGGTACGTTTACCTTTTTGCCAGCACTATTGTCCCTATCTCGCGGCCGGTTAAACAGGGTGTGCCCCACCCTTTATACAGAAAAAAAAAACCCCTCAGATATAACGTTACATAGCCAGGGTATAAAGATACTACGCCCCTTTTCTCGCTGGCTCTTTTTCAAGACAGGCATGGCGCGCCTTTTTCGAAATGGTGTGTTTGTTCTCTCATGATCTATGTCCGATGATGAACGCCTCCTTCCTTCCTTCTCTCTTTAAAGGAAAACTTCCAGCTACAATTTCTTTAGGAAGATACTCTAGAAAACCACGGTGAAATCAATCACGGAACCGTTTGAACATGATCTTTAATTTTAATGCATAGTTTCCACCAAAAGGGGGATTTTGACTTTCCCGGGGAAAATGTTGCCGGGTGGTTTATGAGTTGAGAGAGAAAGGATAGCAGTTCAGTTTCACTTGACCAACTTGACTCATACAGAGCCTGATAACACTGCATTGCACTGAAGTTTAAGCTGAGAGACGGAGCATGCATTTTATGTAGCCACTTTAGTTTTCAGACTAGAAGGATTGATACCATTTACACCAGGAGGCCAGGGTACTTTGTGCGGACTAAGTTCAGTACCAACGTAGTCTGGCCTGGCCTAGTCTCAAAACTATGTATATTACCATAACTGTCATCGTGGTAACGCACATTCAAATCAACCCGGACCACCTAATAGACAAAAGATAACAATTATCTATTTATCCCCCTAAGTTCATGGTTTAAACTCGCTTCCTCTTGACGCGTTACCAGAAACAATCAACAAAAGACGTTGCTAATAAACAATGATAATAACATAGGAAACGAGCTTCTTTTTGTTATCCCGTAATTTCAAGTTGTTCTCGCAAATGGTGCATGGTTGGTTGGGTGGGTGTAAGTAATCTAGCTTCTTTATTTCATTAGGTCACATTTGGGTTTAAAACAGACTAAACTTAGGGTGTAGCTCTCTAAAACCCTTTGTTACTAACTAAAGGATAGCATCTGTTTTCACCAATAACAGTAATAATATCAATTCTTTGATTGAAAACAACTTAAAGTAAATAAATTTTAAAAAATAACAAGAGAAATTTTAGGGACCACACCTAGAATTTCCCTTCCTAAGATAAGGACACGGACCACCTCTAGTAGTAGCACCGCTCCGCACCATGTGACCTTCTTAGTCGGTGTTACTGTAACTATAGTGACAATGAGAAATGGTTCCGATAGTGAAAATGGTTTTTAGGATCTTTTGCTGGGTCGTTAAGAGCTAAACTTTTAAGGTCCTATCCCTTATTACGCGCTTTTAGCTAAGGGGGTCCATTGTTCAAGAAATCTTTTTCGGGTCTAAGAACCACCTACCACTTAGCCTCAACACTATTCAAATTTGGAACGAGACCATTATATCCACCCTCTTGGAGCTATATAGGTACCACTCCCGTTTTTCGCAGTGTGCTGCTTGCCGCTGCCTTGAGGGCATCTCTTAATCGTTTACCCCTAACTACCAGTGACACAATAGTCGCTCAAAAACCATCCATTACTTTTCTCGAGTCTTTTTTTTTATTATTGCATTTTCCTTCAAGTAGCCAAGTAAAAACCAAGAACAATAGACCAAATAAATAAAAAATGTTGGCCCAGTTTAATTTATCCCAAGCATAAATATTGACTGATTTATTGTAACAAATCATTTGATTTGAATCTCCGTATTTGTTAAACGGCGTCATTTAATTTCGATTTCTAATTTGCCCCTGATAATTTATTCAGGGTTTGAGGTTTGCGTTGCGGTTTTGGTTAAACCGATCGATATCCTTAATTTCCTGGAGCGAAACGTACCCTGTAAGGCCTCCAGCGCGAAGATAATTGGTCTATGTTGTTTTGGTTTAATATTTATCTCACAGTCGACCGAATTTGATTATATAATAATATAACCCACCTTCTTCCCCCAACCCGGACTAAATCGTACTCTGATTGGTTAAAAATATTTATACCGAGCTAATTAAAGCTAAATGAGTTCGTTGTCGTTGGCATGATTTCAGAGGATATTTCCAATTTTAATTTTAATCGGAAATTAATAATTTAATTAGTTTTAGGATGTATCTTTGATTGATTACGTTTGATTTAAAGGCAGTGTGTTTGTAATCTTAATGAAATACAGAGTCTGAATATTTACTCTTGGTGAATTATATAATATGTTTAAAATTAATATAAGATCCTTTATATTGGAGGTAAATGCCCCAATACAGGCTTATAAACCCCCAGTAACGAAATTTATTTTATTTTTTAAGGGGGTCTATTGTTAGACCCCGAAGAAATGTTAAAGCCTTACTGGGGTCTTAAAAAATGCGTTCTTTAAGAATTTCAAAAGAAGATGGGGTGGGGGAAAGAGCCCCTGACAACCCCCTCCCCCTTAAACTTGGATATTTTTCCCTTTAAACAGACGTAATGGAGTCGTCAAAAGTTCGTTTCAACCCCAATTTTCTTCAAGTTTCAATACGTAACTTAACAAGATAACGCTAAGATATAATAGAATTCTTAAACTGACATTGGATTTTTAAGGGCAATTTTGTTCACTTACTATAAGGTAATGAAGTTTATTCGTAAAGATGGGTGCGTTAAGAATGCGCCCTGTTTATCTTCGTATGTATTAACTACAGTAACGTGAACATGCTCTAGATTTTTCGAAGGATGAAGGGGGGATACCCAATACAAAGGGAACAGTCATCCTTGCAAGTTTTTTACCGGACTTTTTTTATTTTTATTTTTCTCTCTCTCTCTCTCTCTCTCTCTCTCTCTCTCTCTCTCTCTCTCTCTCTCTCTCTCTCTCTCTCTCTCTCTCTCTCTCTCTCTCTCTCGCTTCCTTTTGTGTGCCGACAAGATTTTCTTAAGGAAGGCAGTCATACACCCCTACGTAACCTTTAGCTTAAGAAACCCCCCCTGGTCTCTGCCTGGTATGGCTAAAAGAAGTTGTAATGGTGGTGACAAAATAGCGAGGAATTTTTCCCGATCTTTGGAACTATTATCTGGGATTATTTATGGCCCTTTTGACCCGAGCTACGGAAAAATTTTGCTTACCAGGAGCCCGAGAGAGAGATCTCGTTCTAAAGTTTCCTTTCCGATAGCGCGACGCTTTCTAAAAGATTGCCTATTGTGCAATGTTCATCCTCATCCCAAGTTACTCTCTCTCTCTCTCTCTCTCTCTCTCTCTCTCTCTCTTTTCCCTAAGTGATGTACTCCATCTTTTCTATTCTACATCTTGGTGGTATATAGTGACTACTTATTCGTATTCTTAAGATTCTAAGGTTTTAAATTCCTAGAAGACTCCGGCAAGCCCTTCGTCTTCTTCTTTAAAAAATAAAAGGAAAATGCGCTATTGTTATATCATCTTGGTTTCTAGGTACAGTTGGGACTTGGGAGGGAGGTTATATCTATCATTTACAAAGCGCGCGGTGCGAAATAAGATACTTTACTCAACTTAAACGCGCACCTTTGTGTTAAAATAGTTTCGCTACAAACTAACTCGCTTCTTCCGAAGTTCATTCCAGTGAAGTAACTATAGTTTCAGGTTAGACCCTTTTTCCATAGGTTTAGGGTGAAATAGTCTGGCGTTTGACCATCTTGTTTTCTTAAGATGGTAGCGTACATTGATGGGGGTAACAAAGACGTGATGTACGGAGTGTTTCTGATTAGTCTGGCAGAAATGTTCTTTGGGTGATTTTGAGTCGAAAATGTAACTTCTATCTCCATTTTACCATCAGGCCACTGTTTTTCGAGTTATGATTTGAGTGTTTTATGGATGACCCCTTCAATTTAATTAAGAAACTGATTTAGGCAATGATTTCTAATTTAATTAAGGGGTCATCCCTAAAATACTCAAATTATAACTCGAAAACGGTGATTGCCCGGAAGGCAAAATGCCATAGAAGTTACATTTTCGACTCAAAATCGTTTGTCCAAAGAACATCCACCTTAATTTATATCAGACTTATCAGGAACACCCTGTATATAAGATATGGAACCTACAAACAAAAGGACATTGGTGCGAGAGTCGAGACTGGTAACATCGAAGCCCCATATAATGTCTGTGGATCCGCATACCCCATCAGTGCCCCTTCTTAACCCCATATAAAGCAGAAGAAAGCATTCTAAATTACTTCGCGGAATAAACTTCTACCTTTTGCAGGAATTCGCCAACTAAGTATTTTCTCTGTTTAGGCTCTGTGAAAAAATAAATATAAAAGATTCTAGGCTAGTAACATTTTTCTGTGGTAACCTAAACCTCTTCTATTATAGCTCAAAAACAACTTGGGGTTTCTTTTTTGCCTATGCCTAAATCCGCTTAATTTAATTCCCAGTCTGCTTGGTTGGTATACAGTGTAGTAGTTAAAATTAATTAGATCTATTTTGGATTCTAGAGCGCTGAAGTAGACCAAACCACATACATGAGATTAAATTAAAAAAGATGCAACCACGAGAATTAATGGACTACAATTAGCGACCAATTTTTCACTATTAACCTAAAGGAAAAGAAACGTAAAAACCTTTTGGTGAGGTACTTTTGATAAATACTCGCGTTAATTTTTCACATTATTCAGGTTAATTAAAAACCCTTTTTTAATTTAAGGTATAGTTTTTTAATTAGAGTTCTTCTTACTTTTAGTTCTAGGAAGCAAGGTCTTGTATTTTTTGCTCATTTCCTACTTCCCTAATCTCCTGGGAGTTTTTTTTTTCTTCTTTTCTTTTTAATTCAAATTTTAAATTAGGGCGATAAATCCTTACTAAAAAATATTCTTGGGTAATTGAATAAATTCATGATATACGCAATCAAATAGATGAGATTGATTCCCTTGATAAATCAAAGTGATGCGGAGATGGAGAGCTTCAATGTATTTTTTTTTATTTTTTTAATTTATCCACGTTTCCTGTTTTTTACCGAATTAATCACCTCTCCTCGTTTATGTTTACCCTAAATATCCATAGATTTTAACCTTAATGTAACCTTATTCTTAGTGTAAATCGTGTTGGGGTGAAATTATGATTATAAGAGTTCATTTAACTCAATGTTGAATGCTCATATTTTTGCCAGTATTAATTTAAGAATTTTCCAAATGAGATGAAGTCACTAACTACCTGTACTCGTGGATGGTGTGTGTAATCGGGATAGCGATCTTTTTAAAAGGCCAAGCCTATATAAGCCAAATGCGGGGAAACGTGATGGTTATATGACCAAAAAGCATCGGTGTACATTTTTATCTTTCAAGGTAAATCTTTTCTTAGAGAAAAGAAAAAAAAATACCAGAAGTCCAAAATATAACGAAGAAAAAATACGTTAAAACTTGTTGTGTAATCGCGCGGCGCCTCTCAATATCTTTTCAAATCGTGCATAGGTTTTTTTTGTTGTAATCTTTTTGTGTTCCGTCGCCCAATAATGAAAGAAAATTGGCCCATCCGCGTGGACTATTTTTGGGGGGTGGGTGGATCGAAGAACTTTGATAGCTTTAGTAAAACTCCTTTGCCCAAAAAAGGTGTCGGAGCAAATTCGTGATCACAAAACACAATAATGATTTTCTGCCGAAATTTCAACAAGTATTTTCTTGGAATTTTATTTGATTTAAAATACAGGGTGTTCTACAAAGTACAGTGGGTTCTTTGGGTGATTTTGAGTAGAAAATGGGACTTCTGTGACATTTTGCCCCTAGGGTCCCCGTTTACGAATTATGATTAGACTGTTTTACGGATGACCCCTTAATTTTAAGTAAGAAAGTGAAAGACAATTATAATTTAATTAAGGGGTCGTCCCGTCCGTAAAACACTGTAAAATGTCTTGGAACATTTTCGACTCAAAATAGCCCATACAATCTCCTGTACTTTGGTACTACCAGCCTTTTTCATCACCCTGTATTTTTAGATCAAAAATCTACCCCCAAAGGTATTGACTATTTTTTTGCGGGAATCTCTAGCCTCAGGGGGATTATTAGTCGAAAGATACCCCGCCAATTTTTTTTTCTCTTTTTCCATCTATAGCCAATTATGACAATCGCCACGTCGATCAGTCAAAATTTGGAATTTGCGGGATTTACACCTTCCGCCAATAACAAACTAATTGATAAGAATATATTTATATATATATCAATCCCGATTTTGAAGAAAAAAAGATGAAATTGGTCCAAGCGATAAATTTGATTGATGAGGGGAAAAAAATATTTCGCGCCAAAATATTCAGCTGGAAAGTTGTTTCCCCAAGCCATATAGTATGACGGTGAATTTATTTGAAATATAACATGAGTTTTTTTCATGGTGTTTCTTCAATGGATGGATGATACAGGGTGTTTCTGATAAGTCTGCCATTAATGAAAGGGCATCTGTGTTCTTAGGGTCAAACTGAGTGGAAAGTGTCACAAAGAACATGGGATGGGGTCTACAACATTTAGTTATACGGAGATATGGGCTCCCAAACATTGATTGACCCCTTAAACCAGGATACAGTCACACATGTGTAGTAATTAGCTTTACACATTTAATAGTACTGTGTACACTTCTGCTAGATAAATAACGTTCTGAGATTGAAGACAATTAAAGGCGTCTTGCTCCACATGTGGGACTATTTTCTTGTTTTAGGGGCCAATCAATGTTTGAAAGCCCATGTTCTTTTACACTTTCGACTGAGTTGGACCCCAATCTTATCAGAAGCACACTGTGTAATACAATATTCTTGGATATAATAAATATTTTCGGGTTCATCATTTTTTTTAGGATGAGAAACTGTACATATATTTGCAATCAACCTCGCCCTTAGGGCGCCCGAATTTTTCCGCTCCGCGCCTTAACGAAGGGAGGGGCCGCCACCCGGTTTATAAGGGCCCCCAGTACCTCTTAGTAATTATCCCCCAATCGAAGCACTAGACTATATACTATTAACTTATAATTTGTATTAATGTCTAATTAATTGGAACTAGTAGGTATCAAAGCTCGTAGCGTAAAAAGATCTACTTTACTAAGAAGATTATTTAATAATTCTAGTGTTGTAATACGCTTTTATTGGATAATTGCGTTACCAACTGGATTCCGTCTAGTGTTCTTTTTGTTTGAAGTATTAAAGAATATTAGGGGATAGATATAAGCATATTTAGCCTCATACTACCTTGTTTGGTATTAGCTCCATTAACCTAAACATAATAGCGTGAATAGTTAGTCTCTAGGGTAAATTTAGGTTGTTTAATTTTGCACCAAGTTATGAACTTTTGAAATCAGAGTTCACGCTTTTTTAGAGCCAAGTTGCTGTCGTCGAATAGCTAAACCATTCTGTATACGTAGGCGAGAAATCATTAAGGAGGTTGGGTTCATCTTTGCGCGAATAAAGGCTACGCCATGAACCTCTAATAATAATGTTCTTCTTCTATATATGTTACGTATAAGGCGCCACCAAATTTTAATTATCCTTGTTGGAGAACCTTCCCCCTCTAACCAAATTATTATTTTTTTTTTTTTTATATTACACTTGGTTAGTTTGGCAACATTACTTCCAGTTTTTTTCTTCATCTTCCCAAGCGCCTTAAGCGAAAAATACAATTTGCGAGAAACGCGCCCCATCAGAAAAGAAATTACTTTTCCACCTAAAATCATTGATTAATAGTTAATATAGATTAGTTCCGATCAAGTCAAGGTAATCGAAAAATTAATTTAAGGTTTATAAATAAAAATAAATATTGCTTTTTTATTATTATTAAGTTACGGGAATGGAATGTTGTTGTTATTTTACGTTTTAATTGTTTTTGAGGTGGGTTTCTAAATTATCATATTTATTTTTTAATTATTTATGACGTCATCCGTTTTCACATTAAGTGTAATTATTTAATTCAGCCTTGAGGTTGTGACTCTGGTCTGAGGGTTCGTTCCTCCTTTGAATTTACTCTTCAATTTAAGTTAATTATCATCTGAATATCTATTTTTTTTTTCAGAAATATATTGATAGCAATCCGTGTAATAAACTATGTTCAATATTCATGGAGAAATCATTTTCACTCGGTACCATTAATATCGAAAATATTCGAAATGATAGATTTGATAGTTTCGAGATTTGATTCGGCTATCATTAAAAACGGGTTAATTTCCATTTTATTATTTGATAGTTGTAATTTTTTTAAGAAAAGGAGGAAACTTCCTGTCTCGTGTCGATGGAAAATCTTCAAAGAGATTCATTCGAGGCACAAAAAGACAGATGTATCTTGTATAAAATTAAGATTTAAAAGAGATATTTTTTATAACTTACGACCCTATCTAATAATCATTAACAGAAAGAAAGATGACGTTAAAATTATGGGACACTTTTCTTTCTCTTCTGAGTCAATCTTAATTTCCCCCTTTTTTATATTTCTTTGAATCTAATTTAAAGAGATAATAAAGGTTTTTATGGTAATAATATTCCTAGTATTTCAGAATAGTTTTTAAAATAATATGTTAGGTAAGGGTTTAATTTCACTATAAACTAAAGTTGAATTTTATCTATATTATATATATAAATATCAATATATTACGATTGTGGGGATCGGTAACTACACTGTAACTTCTTTAACTATAAGCTTAACTTTTCTATTATTGTACATCAAAATTAAAGAGATACTCCGAGCTAAAATTTATCATTTTTAATCGAAAGATCGTATAAAATAATGAATATCATCAATTGGAACCATGTTTCTATCTACAATATTGAAGAAGATACATGCAAATACGTTTCCGTACAGGACACTACGCGTTAGGCTACTCCTCGAAGCACTCGCAGGCGGTACTCCTATTGGTCTAACCAGAAGCGAGATGAGACTAGAAGTGAAGGGCTCTAGCATTGATAGTACATCCTGGCACTAGTGAACAAATTTGAGGATTTTATGCCGATTCCCACGCGCTAAAACTAGAGAGAGAAAAATTGGTCGAGTTCCAAAAACATTTCCCACCCCCTTCCCCTCAACCTAAAGCGCCCGAACACGACCCGGCTCCTTGAATCTAGTTCGGCCGTCTACCACCGCGAGCGTCTCACCGTTTTGGAGGGAAAATTCAGAAACCGCTACTAGAGGGCCAACCGCTCTTGCGTTATCAAGTCTTTTCACTAATGCCGAGTGAAGAATTTGGTTAGCTCAATACTTCTAGTCTCATACCACTTCTGGTCTAACACATCAGGTGGTACTAGGCGTCCAATAGGAGTACTTCTCAGTGCTTCCTACACGGGAAAGCCAAACGCGTAGTGTCCATTACGTAATCTTAATTGCAGTGTATCTTTTTTAATATTGTAGATAGAAACATGGTTCCAATTTGATATATTCATTACATTATTTAATACGATCTTCCGACAAAAAAATAAAATATTCTTGCCTAGAGTATCCCTTTAAGGGAGGAGACAAACGAACTTAAGGAAGAAAAAAAGAAAGATAAAGATTAGATTTTAAATCGTGTTTAAGAAAATCCGGGAGCTACGATACGTTTTGACCCTTACGTGAAGAATTTCAGCTGTTCAAGATGGGGCGAATGTTTTTTTTTTTACTTCTTTTTAAGTATTATCGTATTTTTTCTCTTTCTCTCTCTCTCATTCTCTATCTCTCTTGAAAAATAAAGAGAAAAAACTTTTATGGTTAATTACCGGGACTGAAAAACATTACAGACAATCGTCTTAGTAATTCCCTTAAGTTCTTCTGTATGTTTAACTATCCGTAAAAGGTGAAAAAAAAAAAAAAATCTTAAAAAAAAATTGCCTGAAGCGCCATGTGTTTCTACAAAAACCTTGCGCAGGTAATTCGGCCTTTTACGGTACCGTAAACCGTTTAGAATATATGCAGGTATCTCTATATGTTATGATAATTAAATGATATCAGGGTTTTAAATTAAATTAATAAAAAAAATATATATAACATTTCATGGCCATGAGGCCTCGTGTCATCCGGATCGAAACATTTTTAGGGATGGTTTTAAATACTTAAATACATGACCTTAAAAAGATTATGTAATGTCCCTCCAATTATTGAAGTTTGGTCGTCGCATAAGGGCCTGATGTTTTCTTTTTTTATGTGTATAAATTTTTAACACCTGGACCTTATGTATTAAAAAATATTAGATTTAATTCAAGTAATGCGGGTACCAGTATTAATGTTTAAATGTCTTTTAGTTTAATCCCATATCAATTAATTTTAATGATAGATTCATTCAATGGATTTCTTTTTTTTTTTAATACATTAAGCCTGTTTTTGAAGAAACATTTTTTTTTTGAGAAATAACAATGGGTGGGAAAATTTCATTCTTCATTATTTTTTTCTTTTTTTTTATTCTTTTGATTAATGTGTCTTAATTTGGAAGACGCGTAATGCATCCTCAAGTTTGTTTTATCCGCCTTAGCGTTGGCAGAAGGTATCTTTATCCATCTAATCCCGAGTATAGTGTTTAATAACTAGTGCCATTACCCCATTAATTCGCTGAGCGTTATAAAATATTGTGTTTACAGTTTTTAGAAGAATGAAGATTGGGATATATATTAAAAAAAAACCTGAGTAACGTACGTTAGATGAATTTTAACAAGGGTGGGGACCATTTCGGGGTGGACTTTAAAGGCTAAGTCTCATTTAAATCGTTAAATTTAAGTTAATATCAATTCCCCGTGACGTAGAAGGTGAAAGGTAAAATCTTAACCGATTTTAACGAAACTTGCCTTATTTTAAAGAGAAAAATACCCCATGACTCATTAAATGTATTTTAAAAGTTGCAGTTTAAACTAAACTTGCCCTTTAAAGACGTAATGTTATTACACTGGTTATGCAGTAAGATTTTTAGAAAATTACATTTTTGTTTCCTAATAGGTGAAGAAAAAATATTCTTATATTTTTAATCAATCTAAATTCATGACAATTGAAATTATTCTGTCATAATCAATACTAAAATTGAGTCCCCTATTTTTTGACAATTTAAAATAGTAAAAAAAAAAAAAATAAAAGAGAGAAATTTCGAATGGTCCTTACTTCACAAAATTATTTAAGGAAAAAGAAATACCCTTAATCATACCATAAATCTATAGAGTGGACATTTCGTTCGTTCTTATTTGAATCCCGATTGCCTGCTTTTTTTGTCTTTTTTTTTTCTTTTTTGGGTGGGAGTTACGTAAAAACGTCGGAAATAACTCCGGGGGTAAAAGGAATTGAAGGTAAGGGAAGGGGTTGGGGGGTCCAAAACTGATTTGTAGAAAGGTATAGAGGATTTTAACTCCAGTCGGAGAAAGAACGGAAACTCGGAATCCCAAGTTGTAAAGAAAAGAAAAATGCTAGGAAACATTGATTTTCGAATGCTGGGGGTTACAGCCCCCCTTTTGTTCAACGATTCGTAAAACGAAAGGGTGAAGTTGAACTCTTACAATGATACTGGGGGTTTAAGGGGTAGTTTTGGGGCTGGGCTTCTTATAGCTTTGATGGCATTTAATGGGGGAAGGTAGGAATTGAGTTGATATCGTGTTATGTCACCTTTATCTCTCTCAATTTGGGAACAATTTTAGTAAAGTTTCATAGACAGTTCTGCCAATTTTGTTACAATTCTTTTAAAAATTATATTGGCAGTACTGTATTTTTTATTGATCAGTTGTAATTTTAATTTATTTCAAGTGTTTCGTTAGTGATTAAGTTTAAATATTCGTAAAATTTGATTTAAATTGAGTGCACTAAAAGGGGCCAAGAAAATTCCTCTTCCCCCGTTTCTTAACTTTAACGGCGTGCGCTTTAAGGTTGCCAGTAATTTGTGAGAGCATCTCAGGTTTGGAACTGAATCGAAATGCAGAACTACAAGATATCAGTCTGCACACTATCTATAAACTCTGCATAACGACACTCTTCAAGGAATAGAGATTATTAAATTATTATTTTGTCGACTTATATAAAACATATTATTAAGTTAATATATTATATAGAAGCAAAATATTTACCCCTTTAGGGTCAAGAAATGTCATCTTCAGCTGACTTAAACGTTTAAGGACCCCCAAAAACCTAACTGCCTTTTGAGAATGACTAGGTCAAGTCTATATTGAACTTTCATATACAGTAAAAAACGAAATCACCTGCCATTTTTTAGAACGTTATATTACACGTTTTCACCTTGAAGTTGTACCGCGGTTAAAGGTATTTTCCTGTTAAAATCTGCAGGCTTATAGGTATATCAGTATTAGCCCCCTCTTTTCTTATATAGTATAAATTACCCCTGAAATTGACTGTACCCTTTACGAAAACGATTCAATTACGTTGCCTAGTCATATAGAAGAATATATATAACCCTTTTTCTACCAAGAAAGGAGTATAGGTTGTTCAATATGTTACGTACAATAAGGCGGAAGGCCTAGAACAAGGGTGCAATAACGTTACAAACTCGCTTCGTACTAATTTCTAATTGAACACGGAGGTACCAGCTTAAAAAAGAGTTTGTTAAATTTAATGGGAAACTATTGAGCTATGTATAAATAGGTTTTGGCTGCCGTGTAGCACCAGATTCAAAGTAGGAACGTATGGGGATTTTTAAAGCGATTTTTACCTTTCAGTATGGTCAACTTTCGACTTGGGACTTGGTTTAGTTTTTGAAAGCCCCGGCCTGTTAAAGCTTTCTCCTTTCTTTATAAGATCACCCCTTAGGTGGTGTATTTTCTTTTTTGGCAACCGTGTTAGAGAAAATTTTCCTTTCTTTTACGAAACAAAAGTTCTTAAGAACTTTTGAACGATGTCAGAAATTGACTCTCTCACAAGAAAAAAGCGTTTATGGGCTATTAAGCCCTTTTTTTCTCTCCCTCAATATTTTTTCTTCTTTATTTCTTTTCTTTTTTTCATTACTCTTTCATAATGTTTAAATTTAATATATTTTACCCCCTACCTTTTTTTTGAATAAAATACTTGGACTTTTTAGCACCTAACGGTTACTATACATTTAAAATAATACCGTAAGTGTCACGCTACCTAAACTTCGTAATGCTAGAGACTTACTGAGAACTAGTTCGAGAACAACGCGAGAATTGACTACACTGGGTTTTGCAGTCCATCGTCCTATTTAGTCTGTACTTAAGCCTTTGACATCGCCTCACCAGGCGTCTTCGCTTTACCTCGACTCTATGACCTACGTCACTTCATAACAAGCTCCAGTTTGTAACCAGTGACAAACTTATGGAACATACATTATGTATACCTTAACTTAAAATAGGCTAATTTTATTACTTAAAATATTCGCATTGTTGTGGGAAGATTAAATAAATTAGATTTGGGTAAAAAAGAAACAACTTTGTTTCAGTTTAATTAGGAAATCCCGTAAATAAAAATATAACAGGCGCAAATAAATAAATAAATAATATAATTAGATAAGGCTTAAGTATACAGAGAGAAAAAAACAAACGAGATCTCTTCATGGGTTTGTCCGGAATCTTGTTAACACGCGGAAATACGAAGACGAAAAATAAACAACAAAATAGAGAGAGAGGGGGAGAAATAGGAAAGAATCCAAGCGTAAAGGTTAATTTGTTATCTCTCTGTAAAGGTAAAATTTTGTTCTCCTCGATCTTAATGGGTGTACACACCACTCCCAGGACCCTAGCTAGTAGCTTAATGTTCCTATTGCGCTTGTATTTACAAGCGGCTAGATCTCCCGGCAGGCAGATAACATTAGAGAAAAAGGAGAGAGCAGGAGAAGGGAATGGAGAAAAAAGAAGCTCAAGAGCAAAAAGGGATGGAGTAATACAAAAAGAACCAGCAAGAAAAAAATTGCTGTTTCCCTTTCGTTTCTCTTTTGGCCAACTGGCCCACGTTGATTTAATTCAACGCTTGATATATCCCTAATTACCAAGTTGGCCCGCAACGTCTCTTATAAGTTGGCCACTAAAGGTATATTTTCTATCCTTACGAATTAAGGTAAAGGTGGTAATATACCAAAGTATAGATGATGGGATGGTGTTTATAGCCTATTCACCTTTCCAGGATGGACATCGGATATAATATTAAGTATATAGGGGGGGGGGGCGTCTGCAACGAGTAGTGCAGGTTGCCGCCAATTTGGAGAAAAGAGAGAGAGAGAGAGTGAGAGAGAGAAAGGTTGAGAGGCGAAAATTGAATTGCACTGATGGCGTAGCGGGGGCGCCTCGAGCGATTCTAGAGTATTCTGGGGCTGGGGCTAATGGACGATTCCGGGGGGCTCCCTGTAATTTGGAGTCCGCCCTGTTTTCCCCTCCATCTTTTCTCTCGGAGCTGGGGCCAAATATACCCCCTGTTTTAACCCCTTCTTCGTAACGGTAACGTAGGGTGATAGATAGGGTATAGTGTGTAGAGTTATTCCAGGATGCTTTTGCTCCTGAAGTTTCTCTCCCTTGACTTAGTTACAGGCGAAACTTTTCTTCTTAGGAGTTATTGTTGAGTATTATTTAAGAGAGGCCAACCAACTTCAGCCCCTTAACCTTAACGCCCCGTGGCCAGAGTAGAAATGGATTGCTATAGAAACTCCCACCTCGCGTCTTTTCGCATCCATCCATCGCTCTCCGGCATCTCTTTTCCTGTTGGTTCTCCTTTCCCTATATACACACACAAACTGGAGTTCTCTTACGTTATTACGGTATTAATGTCGATTACTTCTCGGGGTAGGGGGGCCCCACGTTCGTAATCGATTCACATTGAAACAAACACTCCTTTACGCGAGGGAGTCCCGGCTTTCTTGATTTTTAGGGGTGACCAAATTGGTTCAAGGAGTTAGTTACTGATTTTCTCTAGATTGGGTCTTATCAGGAATGTAATGTATTAAGCTTCGTTTCTTAAACGTAATTAAGTCTAGATTTAATTATTATTTTAAACCTCAAGTCCTCTTGTGGTTCAAGTGTAAAGTTTTGAACTCTTTTGATGTGTTGGTGACTTGAAGAGAACCCAATATATCTGAGGTTTAAACATCCAACTTCGTGTTTTCCTCTCGCTCGTCAAACCAACTATCTAAGGCTTAGGAGATTTTTTTCTTCTTATTGATGTCTAGCCACGGTCTCGAGCAATGGTATTAGCTATAGGAATCTCGAAAAATAACAAGGCTGCCGCCGGCTACACCGGAAGTCGGGCCACAGCACCACTACTCAGGGCACGCAACGCTGATTCTCACGCGTCCGTAATTTAGAACTATACACTCCCCAACGTAACCTGCCAATAGTTCGAATAACTTCTAATAACGGTTCCCGATACGATTAACACCTTCAAGTTAACTTGTCAAAACTGGTTTAATTTCTATCTTGGCCGTCATACGATAGCTGCTCCCACACTTTCGCTCGACCTGCCTCCTCTACCTTTCTTCCCAGAATGCCTTTCGGTGTAGATTTAAAGAAACAATACAATCACCAGACCTTAGGCTTGAAAATTAGGCCTTGGTCTCTAGAAACTTAAGCCTAATTGTATTAATTTCACGACCAAGTAGATTTAACCCCTATTTTTCTTTTAATTATTCAAACCAGTGACTTTAGGAAGGACATTAAGGAAGTAATTTAGCTATCTTTAAAACTTAATACACTCGTTAATTTAAATATATTAAAAGTAGGGATTAAATTTTTTTTATGACCACGAAATTATGGACCCGAAACTAATTGATTCCAAATAATAGCTATAGCTTAAATGGTCAATCGAACTACTGGCCCCTTTGTAGCGTTTTTAATTTTGGTTATGTGGTTTTCTATTTTTCTTAAACCAAAACTATAGGCATTATTAAAGCTCCGTCCGCTACCAACGAAACTTAGTTTTAAGGTCCTGGGTAAGTCGCGTCTATTGCACTATTGGGTAGAGCGAGTAGATGAATAAATTGATTTTAATTAATGGCTCGGATGTCTGAAGAGATATTGGTAAGCTTATTTTAAAATAAGGGATATAATTGAGGTTGCCAACAATAATCTTAATTTTAATAACAAAATAACTCCAGCACATTAGGCTGGTTTAGGTAAGTAGCACAGTAGGCTAAATACTAACATCATAATTAATAAATACGGCATGCACACTCGCGCTGGCTTAAGGCCGGGGCTGGTAATTAAATATAATATTGCATGCACACTCGCGTTGGCATAAGGCCGTAGTTGGTTTTAAAAATAATATCATAAGCATGCACAATAAGGCTTAGGGCCATGATTTTAAACAAAGTAAATTAAAACCAAATGAGTCATATATTTATGACTATATATAAAGTTATTTCAACGTTACTGTTTTGGTGAGGGTCAGGCTTTGCGTTTAGCATTAGGCGGCTTTCCAAGGTGCTCCTGAACTTCATTACGTTGCAGTACTCCTGAACTTCATTAAGTTGCGGTAATTAATCGGAGTTCCAAGATGCCGATGAAAGTTACGTCGGGATGGGCATCTTTCCAATAATCCCGTGAGAGTAGGGATCGTAGCGTTTCCGCGTTACACGTTGTTTTAATTTTAAAGTCCGGCTTCCGCGGGTTTATTTGCGAAGGGTTATACTGGGCGGTTTATTAAAACTTTTAGCCGGGCGCATCGTTAAGTGTGGACCGGTGTCCGAAACTCGGTCCTCGCGGAACTTAGGTTTTTTGCGTCTTTAGCCTTGCATTAGAAGGTTATCGGTTCTGGCTACCAAGGAATTTAGTAGAGTATCCGTTTAGATTTAATCCATAGTCGTCGGTCAAAAAGTCCAGCCTCGCGTTTCAATTCCTTTGGGAGCTCTGCCTGCTCTATTGTTCGCCTCTACCTTATATAGTTTTTCATTTCGCGATGGTACACTGGAAGGCTTGGTGGCATCTCTGGCCAATCGTCTTGTAGCTTTTTGTGGTATCGGACCAAAGCCTGACCAACGCGCACATTTTCAAAAATAACCGTCACTAACAATAAAGGTTCAAAATACACTTGGCAAAGGTTGGCAACCTCAGTTTTTAGAATGGTATAAGCAAAAGTAAAGTCAAGGGGGTTAAGATGGTTGGGGCTAGTGAACTCGCTCTTCTCAATAGCGAAGAGATGCAAATAGTATCTCCGGGGGGGTCAAACTCGAAGCTATGGATTTTCATGAATTGTTGAAGATGGTATGTGTCCCCGATGCTCGCGAAACACCGTGACGGTACAATTGCCATCACACCTGCTCCTTTCTATGGAAGGTCACGACCCGCATGACAAACAAGCCAAAGAGAGGGTTGGATGTTTTTCAACGCTTTGGTTTAAGAATAATGGTTTTACAAAACCTATTGAAATTTTGAATTCAAAGGAAATCTTTGGGGTAGTTGTTATTGCTAAATTCTGGATTTTTAACTAAATGATTAAATAAATATAACTAAATGATTGAATAAATATTTCTAATAAGAAATATTTGTTACAAATGCCCCCCGACAAGTGTCGAAGTCCCTTGAGACCAGATCTCTCCCTACCTAAAATATTGAATAAGAGACAACAGAAAAAAAATAAGCTATTTACAACAAAAAATCTTCTATTTACATAAGCGCTCAAATATCCTGTCAACAATCAAAACAACTTCCTATGTACATTATTTACAAGTGCACTATAAACTATCTACAACTTCCTAGGATAGGGTGAAATGGAGAAAAGTAATTCATCCAAATTAAAAAAATAAGTAAACGACATTAGCGTTTGACTCGTCCCGTTGCAGGGTCACGTGGACGCAATGTCCGTCCTCCAAAATTTCTACGGGGTACCGTAATAACGTTATTACCCGTGTCTAAATCGTCGCGAAAGTAATCGCCGGAGTTCAAAATATGTTCCTTACGTTCCTCAAAAGGTTTTAATTGCGACACGTGATAAGTGCCAAACAACACCTTTTTACCGTCCCTAGACACAAGCCTGTAGGTATGGGGACTGAGTTTACGGGAAATTTTAAAGGGGCCGTCGTAGCGGTCCGCTAATTTTGAAGCAAAGTCTTCGGCAGCTTTGGAAATAAAATGAGTTTTCCGAAGTACTAATTCACCTTCCTCAAATTCCATATGTCTGTGCCGCTTATCATAGTATTTCTTTTGCTGAATTTGGGCCTTAGCTATATTGGTCTGAGCTTCCTCAATGGCTTTAGTTACCTTTTGGATAACTCGCAGGCCATAGCATTTTCGCGTCTCCTCATTTAAATAATCATCAGGGTTTTTATCTAAAACCACACTAGAAACGGGTCTAATTTCCCTTCCAAACATTAACATTGCTGGACTAAAACCAGTGGACTCTTGGACCGTACTCCGAATGGCCATTGCAAACTGCTGTAAGCAGAGATCCCAATCTTTTTGATTGTCTTCCACGAAAGACGCCAACATAGTACCGATGGTTCTGTTGGTTCTTTCAGTGGGGTTTCCTTGGGGTGAATATACGGAAGTGAACCTTTGTTTGACACCCAAGGTCTTTAACACATTCGTCATTAGTTTAGAGCAAAATTGCTTCCCATTGTCGGAGACCACGCAAGAGGGTAGGCCGAAGCGGGTGAAAACGTCCTCCACTAAATACTTTACAATAGGTTGTGTGGTGGCTTTTCGAAGGGGGTGAATTTCAACCCATTTGGTTAGTTGATCAGTGAGGACCAAAATATACTTAAAACCTCGTTTGCTACGCACGAATGGACCTTTGATATCAATTGATATTACGTCAAAAGGTTCGACAATCTCGCTGGTTTTCATTAGACCAGCGGGTAACTGATTCGAAGGTTTATTCTTTTGGCACACAACACAACTTTTGCAATACTTCATAACATCTAATGTAAGGCCATCCCAAATAAATTGGTTTCTAACTCTAGTAAGAGTTTTCTTTGTGCCAAAATGGCCAGCAGAAGGTAGATCATGGCACATGTGTAAGATTCTTGATTTTAATGAATCGGGTACCAAAATACGATAGCTATCATTTGACAACACTTTCCCAAATTCTTTGTATAAGATGTGTTCCCTAATTTCGCAATGCGGGGCTTCCTTATCTATATATTGGCTTATCTCCTTGTCCGTGGGCAAGGTGCCGTTCTCGAGGAAAGTCTTAAGGGGTCCTATCTTTGGGTCAGTATCTTGGGCCGATATAAGTTCTTGTTTGTCGTATATAATTTGAATTTTCGCGCCAGAAATGGCAGAAACTTTACCCTCCAAATAAGGCTGCTCTATTTGCTCTTGGGTTACAGGGTTTGAGCTAGAACTAGGGTCGTCATTATCATAAATGCGCGAAAGGGCATCCGCCACGGGATTATCTTTCCCGGGGACATGTATAATATTAAAGTCAAAGGCCTGTAGCCTTGTATTCCACCTGGAAAACTTTCCAGTAGGGTCCGGAGCTCGATGTAACCAACGTATGGCGCTATGGTCTGTGTAGACGTCAAACTTCGTCCCTTCTACGTATGGACGAAATTTCTCTACCGCAAATACCACTCCCAGAACTTCACGCTCTGTGGTAGAGTATTTACGTTCAGCTGTGCTCAAGGACTTGCTGGCATACTGTATAACGTGGCGTTTTCCTTCAATTATCTGGGATAAAACCGCCCCCAACCCTACCTGGGACGCGTCAGTATGAATCACAAAGGGGGTATTGTGGTCGGGCATGCTAAGAATAGGGGCCGTACATAAATTATTTTTAAGCGCATTAAACGCGACTTCCTGCTTGTCTGTCCAACACCATTTGACATCTTTATGCAAGAGTTCATTAAGGGGACTAGCGACTTTCGAAAAGCCTTCAACAAACCTGCGATAGTAAGAGGCCATGCCAAGAAATCTGCGAAGCTGCTTAACATTTTTGGGTGTTGGGAAATTTTTCATTACGTCGGTCTTTTCCGGATCTACCATCAGACCGTCGTAAGAAACTACGTGGCCTAAAATTTTGGCTTCGGGTTTGCAAAACTGCGTCTTTGACGCTTTAATCGTGAGACCCGCCTTCATAAGCCTGTTAAACACTTCTTCCAGAGTTTTCATATGACTAGGGAAATCACCTGACGCTATTATCAAATCGTCAAGGTAAGCGCATACTCCCATAGTTGAAAGGTCAAGGAATAAACTGTTGACCATTCTCTGGAAACAAGCTGGCGCGTTCGAGAGACCGAACATTAGAACTTTTGGCCTAAATAAACCCCTATGACAGACAAACGCCGCGTAATCACGGTGCGCTTCGTGCAATGGCACCTGCCAATAGCCACTTCTCATGTCGAGAGTGGTTATATATTTTGGTTTTCTTATCGACTCCAAGATATCATCGATACGGGGTAGTGGGTAGGCGTCCCGTCTTGTGACTGAATTTAAACCTCTATAGTCATTACACATTCGCCAATGGCTTTTATCCTTCTTTTTCTCAAACCAATTTTCATTTTTAAGGTCCAATATGTCATCCTTTTTCCCTACTAATAATACTGGGCTTGCCCATGGACCACTACTCGGTTCGATTAAATCTTCCATCAACATTTCATCTATAATACCATCTATAATCTCGCGCTTTGCGGGGGAAAACCTATAAGGGGGTTTAGAAATTGGCAAGCTATCGCCTACGTCGATATAGTGTTCTATTATGTTCGTTCGGCCTGGTCTCGTGGTAAATATGGTCTGGTATTTGTGAACTAGAGATTCCAATGTTTCACGCTCTTTCCCTTCCAATGGCGCGTCAAGCAAAGCCTGTTCTATACCCTCGATATCTACTGAATTAACATCTAAAGAGAGCTGATTAATACGTGATGGTTCACCGTTCCTAAGTAAAGGAAGCTCGTGATTTAAATTATTTGGCAGGTAAAAAGAATTCCTACCGAAATCAAGAATAAAGCCGACGTGGCCGAGAAAATCTCTTCCTAAGATGCATTGGTAAGCCATGTTGGCTACGTACACGGCTTCGAACTCGGTTTGCTTGTGCGGTAAACAAATTGGAAGTACTACTGATCCTTCAGTGGGTAATAAACTGTCGTCAGTTTGGCGAAGGGCTAAAGTGGGATCTCTAGTTACGTAACCTTGAGATTCAAGAATTGGTTTTAACTCTTTGTGAATAAGGGTGTTTGTGGATCCGTTATCTATTAAAGCTAAACACGGGGTGGATCCGAGAAAAATATTGATAAAATCCTGGCTTTCTATTTTGATAGTGTGCGCTGGTTTTGTAAGCTGGGGCCCCGTGTCGTCTTCGCTTTGTTCTATTGTTGGTTGTTGTTTGCGGGCTGAGCCACGGTTTGACTGGACCCGCCCGCCCTCTCGTTTCCCGCGGAAGCGTTCTGTCTTCGTCTCCGGGCGCAGAAGGGCCTAGTGTGACCGATTTCGCCACATTCATCGCAAACATAATTTGGGTTAAAACTTTGACCACTACCCTGGGGTCTTGAAGTATCATTTCTAGGGTTCTGAATCTGATTATTGAACCTAGGGTTTACGAATGGGGGAGGATTAACTCTAACCTCGTTTTGTCTTGGTTGCGTATTATTACGGGGTGGATAATTAGTAACGTTACCACGTGCGTTACTTACACCTGAGGCTGAATTATTATTTTGCCCATTATAATTTCTAGAGAAGTTATTATTGGGAGTAGACCCTCGATTAAAATTAGCAACGGGGGTATTGTTAGGGTTGCTCGCTTTATTTTGGCGCGCGCCATCATTTTCGGCGGCGGACAGTTTGGCTTGAGACTTATTCCTTTTACTAATTGATCTTTCGACGGCATAAGCGTCATCTAATAAGTCCCTAACATTAGTGTAGTTTTTGGTTGTTAGATAAGGGTGAATGTCCTCCCGAATGTTTCGTAATGTTATTCGAACTTCTTCATCGTCAGATATTGGGACATTTAACTGCCTAATCAATTTTTGCAATGCCTCAGCATATTCATAAACGGTTTCCCTGGGGCTTTGTATCCTATCGTGTATTCTATCTCTAAGGATGTCATCATTAGCCTTTCTTTGAAATCTAGTTGTAAAAGCTAGTTCAAAATCCGCGTAGGATCTAAAGGGCTGGTTCTCATAGAACCAGTCTAGCGCAGGCCCATCCACTAAGGATGGCATCCATTGGTCTAGGAAGACGTCATCACTAACTCTATTGGTTAAACGCATCTGTTTAAGTTTGCGTAAAAAGTCCTTGGGCCCTGGATCCGTTGGTTTTCCATGATAACATGGAGCGGGCAGAGGGTTAGAGTACACAAAAGGTACCCCTGACAATAATGGGTGACTATTTTGACTTAAGTTAGAAGCCCCGCTAAATGAATTCGAAAACTGACTGACCATGCTTGAATTAGCTTGGTTTGGAATAACTGGTTGGTGATATGGCAACCCTGTTGGAGGATTTTGAGTTTGTGGGGGTACTACGCTACCTAAATTTACAGGCGGATTACTAGAAGGGTTGGAATTTGCGGTTGAGACGCTATTTTGAAACGATCCCACCGGCGCATTGACTTGATTGTTTGGCACTAGAGGCGCATTGACATGATAGGGCGCAGGAGGCACATTATTCTGGTAGGGCGCAAGAGGTACAGTGTTTGTAGGTGGCGCAAGAGGCATTGGGTTGGAAGGTGGCACATTAGGCACCTGATTAGCAATACTGCTATTATTTTGGGCAACCCCTGGGGTATAATTAGCTTGCATTTGCGTTAACACTAATTGCATTTGATTTTGCTGATTAGTGACTTGTTTTAACTGATCTATTAGGTTTTGCAGTAAGGTTTGAGGAATTGTGATATTTCCAGAGGCAGTAGCCTGGTTAACAACCGTGGGGGGTGGAGTTTGTGGAGCTAGCGTATTTGAAGGGGGAGGTAATTGAGCCCCAATATTAACTAAAGGGGGAGTACCCTGACTTTGTGCATTGCTTTGGATGCTAGTATTCAACTGATTAGTTTGAAATGGTTGAGGGGATGGGTTACTAGTACTAGCCATGTTCGGATTATTTCCGGACTGATTATTTTGACTATAATTTAAATTCTGCAGCAGGCTTGGCGAGCTGCTTCTTGAACTCGGTGGAGTCCGATTCAAAGGCATAGTTAAGGAACTATTTCTAATGGCGTAACGTTCAGAACGAGAATTTCTACACGATTCAATATCTTGGCGGGTGAAACGACTATAAGGGTTACTCATAAGTAAAAAAAAATAAACTAAACCAAAATAAATTCCGGGGAGAGCCAAACGAATCCACAATAGGGATCAATAATTACTAACACACAATAGGTGAGGGGAATAACTAAATATCTTGTTTACCAACAGTAGTGGCATATGAAAAAAAAAAAAAACTAACACACAATAGGTGATAGAATTAACAAAAACAATTAGTGTACCAACAGTAGTGGCAAAAGTAAAAGGCTTCGTGGAAAGTATTAAGATTGTTGACATAATCCTTTGATAACTTCTCATCTACTAATTTTCATAATATAATTCTAGATAACTCTCTCGACAGATTATCCAGCGGCTGGGCCCCCAATTTGTAGCGTTTTTAATTTTGGTTATGTGGTTTTCTATTTTTCTTAAACCAAAACTATAGGCATTATTAAAGCTCCGTCCGCTACCAACGAAACTTAGTTTTAAGGTCCTGGGTAAGTCGCGTCTATTGCACTATTGGGTAGAGCGAGTAGATGAATAAATTGATTTTAATTAATGGCTCGGATGTCTGAAGAGATATTGGTAAGCTTATTTTAAAATAAGGGATATAATTGAGGTTGCCAACAATAATCTTAATTTTAATAACAAAATAACTCCAGCACATTAGGCTGGTTTAGGTAAGTAGCACAGTAGGCTAAATACTAACATCATAATTAATAAATACGGCATGCACACTCGCGCTGGCTTAAGGCCGGGGCTGGTAATTAAATATAATATTGCATGCACACTCGCGTTGGCATAAGGCCGTAGTTGGTTTTAAAAATAATATCATAAGCATGCACAATAAGGCTTAGGGCCATGATTTTAAACAAAGTAAATTAAAACCAAATGAGTCATATATTTATGACTATATATAAAGTTATTTCAACGTTACTGTTTTGGTGAGGGTCAGGCTTTGCGTTTAGCATTAGGCGGCTTTCCAAGGTGCTCCTGAACTTCATTACGTTGCAGTACTCCTGAACTTCATTAAGTTGCGGTAATTAATCGGAGTTCCAAGATGCCGATGAAAGTTACGTCGGGATGGGCATCTTTCCAATAATCCCGTGAGAGTAGGGATCGTAGCGTTTCCGCGTTACACGTTGTTTTAATTTTAAAGTCCGGCTTCCGCGGGTTTATTTGCGAAGGGTTATACTGGGCGGTTTATTAAAACTTTTAGCCGGGCGCATCGTTAAGTGTGGACCGGTGTCCGAAACTCGGTCCTCGCGGAACTTAGGTTTTTTGCGTCTTTAGCCTTGCATTAGAAGGTTATCGGTTCTGGCTACCAAGGAATTTAGTAGAGTATCCGTTTAGATTTAATCCATAGTCGTCGGTCAAAAAGTCCAGCCTCGCGTTTCAATTCCTTTGGGAGCTCTGCCTGCTCTATTGTTCGCCTCTACCTTATATAGTTTTTCATTTCGCGATGGTACACTGGAAGGCTTGGTGGCATCTCTGGCCAATCGTCTTGTAGCTTTTTGTGGTATCGGACCAAAGCCTGACCAACGCGCACATTTTCAAAAATAACCGTCACTAACAATAAAGGTTCAAAATACACTTGGCAAAGGTTGGCAACCTCAGTTTTTAGAATGGTATAAGCAAAAGTAAAGTCAAGGGGGTTAAGATGGTTGGGGCTAGTGAACTCGCTCTTCTCAATAGCGAAGAGATGCAAATAGTATCTCCGGGGGGGTCAAACTCGAAGCTATGGATTTTCATGAATTGTTGAAGATGGTATGTGTCCCCGATGCTCGCGAAACACCGTGACGGTACAATTGCCATCACACCTGCTCCTTTCTATGGAAGGTCACGACCCGCATGACAAACAAGCCAAAGAGAGGGTTGGATGTTTTTCAACGCTTTGGTTTAAGAATAATGGTTTTACAAAACCTATTGAAATTTTGAATTCAAAGGAAATCTTTGGGGTAGTTGTTATTGCTAAATTCTGGATTTTTAACTAAATGATTAAATAAATATAACTAAATGATTGAATAAATATTTCTAATAAGAAATATTTGTTACACCTTTATGCCCATTTGCCCAATGTAGCGGCGTATTAATAATTAGAGCGCAATTTTCGCCTCTAACGTTGCATCCCATTTATTTCCAAAGGGACCCCATATGAAAGAAGAGAGAATGGTGGCCCCCTTCTGTAATTCAACAAAGGGCCCTGGCGCTAAAATTCTTCCCGTCGCCTATATTTTAGCGGTTGGACCATCCGGAAAATTAATTAAAATGTCGCCGACGTCAGGGAATATAAGATTTTCAACCCAAGGATTTCTCCTAAATCTCTCTCTCTCCATATATCGCAGCGTGAAACGCGGAATATATTAAATTTTTAAGCGAGGGAAAAGTTTTGGAATATATGCCGCTTATAAATTGGTCTCAATATAACCTATTACGCGCGCGCACACAATTTTACTTCACCGACAGAGAAAAATATCTCTAATAACCAAATTTATTGTTGCGAATTTAAATACGGATATTATTTATACGCAAATTTGAAAATATCCTCGTTCGCATTCGAAGAATTTTAGCAAGAATTTATGGTAATTCTTCCAGTAATCTTTACTAAAGGTCTACCTCTGCAATGCAAGGTGTTCCAAAACGGGTTCTAGGACCAACGTACAGTGATTTTGAGCCCTAATGGATACAGTTTACAAGTCATGATTAGGGTGTTTTACGGATGACCCCTTCATTAAATTAGTTTTGCAGGGGTCGTCCATAAACACTCTTGTAACTTCTGAACTTTGGCATTTGGTCACTGAACATTTTCCACTCAAAATTTTCAATAGAGCCCACTGCTCTTGGGTCCTACCACCATTTTGGAACACTTTGTATACAGGTAAACATAATCACTTCATTGTTCGTGTTAAAACGGAATGCATTCGGATATTCGGTAAAATCTAAAATTGTAAACTCGATGACAACTTAGGAGAGAAACAAAATTAAGTTTCGTCAGTCTTTATTGACAGTTTGGAATACGAGATAGAGTGTATCCGTTTAGAGTTTAACTTCGCTGACTGCTTGTATTGACTAAAAGTGTGGTGGTGGTGGTGGTTGTTAGTTGCTTGGTGAAAGGGGGAAGGGGGTTTCATTTAAATGCAAATCAGTTTGAAGCGACGACGAAATTTCAGCTCTTGAGGAGTCGCGTCTACCCTCCGGGGGGTATATCATTAGAAATTTAATGGGGTAAGGCCCCTTTGTGTACTGCATGGGGAAACCAACTCTATTACCTATTTTTAATAATGGGCCCTTCAGCCATTTATGGAGATGGAGAGTATACTGTTGCTTGTTTCATCTACCCTTTACGCTTTCAAACGTGTACGCCAAACAACTTACTTTCTATACGTATTCGCGTACGCGTTAGGAATTACACAGGAAGATAATTTAAATCCTAAAACTTAATTAATCAATAACTCCTATTCCACGAATAAATTTGTGAAATTATAAATTATAAGAATCTGCCTCCAGGAATCTTACTTTGGTACTCATTAATAATTAATTAAGAGCAGCTAATGATGATTAAATACTGTCGTAACATGTCGATTCTCGCGAACTCAACGTGGGAGAATGTGTAAGGGTGAATGTTTTTCCATATGCAAAATAATTAGAGACGGTATAGAAGAAAAAGAAAAAAACACGAATTGAATGAAGAAGGTTGTTAAGCAATTCCTATTAAGAAAGTTTTAGTTCCGGGTTGGTATTAACATCTTTGGCGTTCTTGGAATGATGTCCGCCTCTTTTTAAAGTTCATTCCCTGAAACTCTTCTTAATTTCAAAGATCGCTGGTGCATTAAATCAAAATAACTTCAATTACTGAGTGGGCTTAGTTTCCAACGAATTTCTTTCATTTTTCAATACGAATTTCGTGGAAAGTTAAGATACTCAAAGAGTATAAAGGCTTTGACAGAATGTTTGGTTCTTAGACGATATTAAATTTCTTTGACGATGTCTGGAATTGACTTTCTTTCATTTTCGAAATATAAGCATTCATCTTTCTAACGCGTAGGAGTGAAAAATGATAATACCACCGCCACCATTGCGTCACAGTCTGATGGAAAACCAACCTAATTAATGGGTTGCTAACGAACCTTCACAGTTTCTCTTTTTTCTTATAAATATCTCTTCTCAAATAAGGGTTAAAATATGAATGAATAGTATATCCTGTTTGCCATTTATTCGGCTATACATCTACACTAACAAAAGACCCAAAATATATTTACATTTTAATTGTCCTCTAAGGAATTTTTGTATTCTTCTATTGTTTTAGAACCCCAATCCATTGTTTGTTTATTGGAGACAAATTTTAAGTTCCAGTCCTGATTATTTGTAACCTCATCAAGATACCCAATTTTATTTAAAAAAAAAATTTTGCGTTGTAGGGACCCCAAAATTAGTGGGCCACTGTTTCTATAGATTGTTGGTAGTCTTTAGTGTCTATGGGGGGAATAAAAAGGCGCGAAACATAATTAACTAAAAGTGGTGTGTCTCTAAAGTACTAAACCGTCATTAGCGTTGTGGCCTGGTCGAATTATAGTGGCGGCCACCTAAAAACAGAAACTCCAAGAGTCCTAGGTTGTATTACTTTTGTTTAAGATTTTTACTTCTGTTTCGCATGCACCAGAAAGGGATGGGATACATTCCCCTATCCAACCCCTTCAGTTACTTTATTTCATCCATCCAGACACTCTAAATTGGGCCATCAAATCAGTTCACCAAGAAGTGAAGTAGGGTCAAGTTGGAAACTTACTAGATAGAGGTCGAGTATAGTCTAGTCAAATCGTTAAGCGGCCCACTGACGCTCTTAATCTAACTACGAGGAGGGTTTGTTGGTGTCTTTCCCCTTCTACGCACCCACGTACTCTGGGTCGTTAATATTGATAGCTTTCGACTATATTAAAGATACTGCATGACTGGGGTCTGGTCTTAGACTCGAGAACTGGTCCTTTATTTGTCCCCCAGACTCAATCTGCGTGAATTTCTTTCGCAAAGACAATTGGCACCGATATTATTATCTAGGAACGCCATTGATCCGTAGTATGGTTTTGTGCTGGGTGATATTGGTCTCGGGTATAGGTTTTTCCCTAAGACACTACTAGCTGGACCACGTCGCACCGGCCGGGGTCGGGAAGATCTTTATCCGCGTGACGCTCAACTTAGAATTGTCCGCTGTTTATGACACGTATAGGGGAAATACACCTACACATGCTACTACTATCGAATAGAAGCTCAGAAATTGAAGTAAAATAACCAGGATCTATACTAGTAGAAGGGGATAATAGAAGAAGGATGACACTCTGTATTCTCTTAATACTTTAGTTATGTAACATGATTCTTCCCAGGCTCACCCTTTTTGTTTGTTCTCCTGCTTATCAAACTTCAGGTGCGCATCACGTCGTCGGGTGAATTCTATAACTGTTCGCTAATAGATTCTCAGCAACCATGGGCCAAGAATAGTAAGAGGACTAGGCAGGGTCGCGAAAAGGCGTCCAACGGAAAAAACGGCCACTAGTAGCGAGATCTATCGGCTCAATTTATCGGAAACCGGAACTTCGTCACTCTTTGGGGTCAAATCACGTGGCTCAAAAATCCGGAAACTATAATTCCAAATTGAGCGCATGCGTGAGTGTGACAAGGCCTAACAGCCGAGGATGCCCATTTCCGCACATTTTTCGAGAATCATAGCCCAATTCCGCACACTTTTTATGGCCCATTTCCGCACTGTTTTCACATTGAAATTTTAGTTCACCATTTTTTACCATAGCCCATTTCCGCACCGTTTGCAAATAAAACATTTTTATTTTCTTGTTGATTAGGTTAGGTTTGGTTATGCTACAATAGGGGCATGCTTTTAAACTTTAGATTTGACCATTGCAATTTCACTATAGATATAGTTTAGGGTTATGTTAGGTTTGGCTATGCTACAATAGGGGCATGCTATTAAGCTTGTGATTTGACCATTTCAATTTCACTATAGAATAGATATAGTTTAGGGTTAGGTTTGGTTCCGTTGGGGTTAGGTCAGGTTAGGTTAGGTTTGGTTCCGTTGGGGTTAGGTCAGGTTAGGTTAGGTTTGGTTTGGTTCGGTTCAGTTAGGTTAGATAGGACTCGGTTCGGTTAGTTTACGCTACTATAGGGGCATGCTATTATACTTGTGATTTGACCGTTGCAATATCACTATCGATATAGAAAAGTGTAATGATAGACGTAAGCATTAAACCAAGTGTGATTTTGTTAAAAAAGAAGTAAAAGGAGCATTAAAAATAAATCTGTCGTTAAAAAGCAGTCATAAAACCTCACATTTTGGCTCTTTTCGGACCAATGGGCAAGCAACATAAGTTTAAGGTTTTTAAAATGTAATCAACTAGAAATATTTATTTTTCTATTTTTGCAAACTGTGCGGAAATGGGTTATGAAAAAGTGCGCGGAAACGGGCTATAGGTTTTTAAGGTGTGAAAAATAAAACTGTGCGGAAATGGGCGACCACCCTAACAGCAGCTGAGCCTAAATTTAGCCAGCCAATCCGCCCATTGTTTGCATAGCAAAGGCTTGGTTTTTGTGTACGGTTTATGAAAGTAGCGACTAAAACTATCACAGTTAGGTAAAGCGCAGAGGTTATTTTTAAGCATCTTGAAAAATTAAAATACTTAACTTTATCCTTTGCCGTACCGTTTAACTATTCTTGGCCTGAGGTTTGGGTTTCAACAAGATAAATTCGGAAAACCGCCATTTTTAAAGGGCAATACTCCGAAATACGGCCAACCGAGATCGCGCAAAGTTGGCCGTAGCCGGAAATGCTTGACCCCAATTCCGGTTTCTCCCCTATTTTAACCCCCGCTGATACGGGATGGCTGTTTTTTTAGAAAGACGAAATCGTTTGCGCGTAGAAGCTTGGGACTGCCTAGTCCTCTTACTATTCTTGGCCCATGCAGCAACCAACCCACAAACCTGGTCTTGACGTGGGACTAAAATCAACAAGCGCGTTTTGGCAAATAGTTAAGCGGTGATAGAGTAATGATGAGGGAACTATTTATCGCGTATGTTATTAGGTTTGGTCCAAATGTTCTGATGTTTTGAAGAATCATGTTACAATTGCCCCGCTGTTGTACACTTCTCTCGAAAGTATTATATACTTCTAACACTATAGTTAATATGCCATATGTGTTCATTAAATCTAAATGGTAGATTTACTTCAATTTGTGGACTTGCTTGCACGTCTACCGATCAAGGAATTCTTGATTCTAGACAATTTTATTTTTGGGGAGATATATAGTAGAAGACAAGGCATGGTAGGGTCCCAAAGTAGTCGATATTCTCGCCCTAGCTAAAGTTTTGTAGCTTTTTCTCCCTGTTCCTTTTCTTTTGAAGCCCAAGTTCCCTAGTGTTTGCTCTTTGGCCAAGCAGCGTGCTAGGCGTGATTGACGCCTGAAGCCGCGGGCGCCTTCTGCCCAAAACTTATTATATAATACAACGTTCTACTAAATATATAAGAAGGGAAAAAGTCCCATACCCATATATACACACACAGGGTGATGGGTCAGGGGCCTGAACCAATGCATAATTCCTTCCCAGTACTCTACTCTTCGTGCTTTATCTCTGTTGAAAGTGCAGACGGTACTGCAGACAGTCGGGCGCGCGTGCTTTTACTGTTAGCTTTGTGCAACTGTCAATAACTATACCGCCACCGCACCACCTCTCGTGCGGAATTAAAAATGGTTGCTTCGTTGGTGATGGCTGGCGTATGTATGACCAGGTACTTATTGTATTCTAAGGTTGGGCTTCGATCTTTCGGTATAAGGAAAGACTAAAACAAACAATACTTTGAGGGGATTTACCCCGTCCAATGTAGATTAAATATCTTCGCGTTAAGTGATAAAATGTGATAAGTTGTACTTGAATATTATTGATGTTCCAACCGCGTATCTTAGACGCATGCGTAGATTTTGAAGGCTTTTCTTACCTCCTCTGCCTCTTCTGGCTTGGGTGACACTGATGAATGTTGAGGCCACTAGTAGAAGCGCGGGAATAATGGTTTTGTACGATGGTAATTGGCGCCTGGCGGCGGATGAAGAACCAAGAGCGTTGTTGCTTCCGGCCATTCTCTCACCGCTTCGCCCGGCCACACTGAAACATGCAAATTCCTGGACTTTTTGACCAATTGGTGTCTATATCACCACCGAATCTTCTTCCTGTCTCTATCTCTCTCCACGTGATTCTGCAATAAAACAAAAGTACAAAACATTAAATATCTTATTCACTCCGTGGGTTTCATTCAATCCGTTGTACATTGTAAGCCATCAGTTTAGTTTGCTGGCACGCGCTCACGTAACCACCCAACAGGGGAAGGGGTTTAATAAGCAAGGCTCTGAATTAGTAAAGGGTCTGCCGGGGAAACTTCTATTCTCTCTCTCTCTTTCGCCTCGATAAGGCGCTAGATTTCTCCATCATCTCTCTAGCTCCCAACACCCCATCACCCATTCTTTCTACTTCTTCCACTCTCTTGGAAGGAGTTTTTTTTTCCCTTCTCTGTTGAAACCTCTTACGTTCTTAGATGGTGCGCGGGTGGTAATTAAGGATCTCTTCGTGTGGTGGTACAAAGCCCTTATCAAAAGGGGACCAGATGCATCTCGGACTAGTTCTTCCCACTCCGCTCGACGCTACCTACCTACCTTGCCCTCTCTACCCTATAACTTGATAAATAAAAGCTTACGATGCTAGGCAACTAAGTTAGGCTTAGGAAACTCCATGCACTTACTAAAAAATTTAACGCGTTCTTCTTGCTCATAATTCATTTATAGAAGGGGATAATTTTTTTTTCTATCTCAAAGAAACTAACATTGGAAATACTTTTGGATGAATGGTTGGTAGTAATCTAGTAAACCTAGTCCTTTTGATGTTTAACATCTCGAGGGAGTTACTCTAAATCGTTATCTAACTTCGATATTTTTTTTTTTTGGTATACACGCTTAAAAATTTATGGAATTCAACACGTAAATATTACAGTCTTAATTTTGTTTTTTTATCATACTGTATTTCACCTGGGAATGAGATGAGATTTTTACTAGAGTCGTGTATTTTTAGGTTTTCCTAAATTTGATACAGAAGCAAAATCACAATTTGTACGAAACTCATAATCTAGGATAGTGTGTTAGGGTTGTTTTATGTTTAGGATATTAAACGCAATGAAGTGTAAGGTGTTTTATATGTACGTTTAAATTCATATTTCTTAACTTTGCGCGTACTAACTCGTGATATAAAACAAAAAAATATGTGGGGATGGAAAATATTATTCGCAAAGGAATATCCCCGCAAACACAATTCGAAGTTGAGCGTTTCCTTCTGTTTTTTTGACGAATTGCCACCGTTCCGCAATAACCCAGAAGTCTTACATCCCATAACACCCTTAAAACCCTCAATATACGAAGGTATTCTCTATGGAAAACTGAGTAGTTCCAAGGATGCCATCCTAAAACGATTCGTATCAATCCCAAAATGCTCTAGAAAAAATACTGAACTTCGGGAGTTTTCGTTGCCTTTCCCGCACTGTACTTTTTAGGTGTAAAAAGAAATCTTTGAGGGCTAGCCTACCTGCAGGTTTTTTTACCCTTGGACCGAGGCTTAGCTAAAAAAACGCGTAAGGATGAAAGAAGGAAAAAGAAGATGGAAGAGAGTGTAGGAAAAAAAGGCGTTATCGCTCCCTGATGCGCGATTTGGAGCTAGAGGTTTCTAGGATCATAGCGATTTCATAAGGTACTATTTTTTTCCTTACTGGATTGCCTCCTGATGTCGGGACCGGTCCCTAATCTAAGCGAGTCCCTTTTTACACGCTAGCGATTTCTATAATAACTATCTAGGTCCCCCACCATCTCTGAAGCGGCGCTACACCGCTGCTGTTTACCGAACCCATCACCCCTGGAATACATATCCGATCAAAAGCTTTCTGTATCGATTCAGAACTAGTGTAGAAGAAAAAGTTGATAGACCTTTTCGGTACACGTGGCTCTATATAGTACAATTTTTTCCTTAAGTTAACATTGTTAAAGTAGGGCTTGAAATATGGCACGTGATTTTAAATGAAATGGTTAGTTATATACTATTGGGACCGACCATCTTTATATACCTATATATAAAAGTTACAAGTTTGAGATGCACCACGTGAAGTGCTGGGTAAAGTATTCAAGTTAATAAACGAAGAACGGTGTAGTGGGATTTTTCTATATAGACGTTTTTCCCTATTCCCCTATATATTTATTGTTACTTCTTATAAGTTGAACAGAGAATGTGATTGTCACGCACGTGGTACGCACGTACATCGCGTTTTGGTTGCTGGTGGTGGTGGTGGTGCTGTGGTTTTTGGTTAGGATCATGCTCTAATTTGGGGTAGGGTTTTTTTCCGTCCTTAGCGACGAAGGACCGTTCTTGTTGGTTGGTGGTTAGGGTTACTTAGTTGCTGGGGCGATAGAATCGTTTCTTAAATATATAATGCGGAAAAACCGCGAACATGGCAGGATCTGAAGGAATACTGAGAAACTTCCCGCCTTTTTTTTTTGCCTCTTCACATCCCACCACATACTTGTCGTAAAAGAAATAAAAAGCAGAAAGTCGAATAAACAAGCTTGCCATATTTATCGGTAGAAATACATATATTAAGTAACTTCTGACCCCTTGACCTTATGGATTCGTTCAAGTCGAATCAAATTTTTCCACAATTTAGGGATGATTTTAAACATTTTCTGCCAGTTCTAACTAACCCTCGGATGATTTTCTATGTACAGGGTGTTCTGAAAAGGGTAATTATAGAACCGAAGTACAGTGGGTTTTATGAGTCGAAAATAGTATATGACAATTTGCCCAAAGTGTGATTTACGGTCCAACCACCATTTTTGGAACACCCTTTATATGGACCATGCACTTCTTCGCCGCTGACTCGTAAATAACTGAAGTGGACGCGTAAAGATGCCAAGGGACTCCTAAGAAAAAGACAAGAAGAGGCTGGGGGCCGTGGCCGGGACTCTCAAAGCATCGCTAGAAATGGGAATTTAATAAGAAGAAAATAGCAAGATAGAGAAACTCAGTCGAATGGAAAAATGATTTTTAAAATGAAGTATTCTTTATTCGACTTGTTCCTTTGTAATAAGGGCGAAGGTGTGTTTACGTATAGTTCTCCCACGGTTTTCCCCGAGTTTAACTGTATTAACTAACTGCAACTCGAACGAAAAAGCCAGGCATGCTCCAGGGGCAAAGAACGAAAGAAAATTTCGAATTAGAAAGTAGAAAAATTCGGATTTTGCTAAAAAAAAAAAAAAAAAAAAAAAATACTGCCCGAGAAACAGAAAGACATTAAAATAAAAGCGAAAAAGGGAATCTAACATTCTTTTCCGACAAAAACCATTACGAAAGAGTTTTACGAAGCGTGAAGTTGATTTAGGTTTTGTTATATATTGGGATTTAGAGCGAAACTGGGGATTATATCGAATGTAGCCAACTTGTTTCTCTCGTGTAGGAAAGTAATCTGGGAGATTTATAACGCCAAGAATTTACTCTCAATGTTTAGCTTCTCTTTTCTTTTTCTTAAGATTCCTGAAATATTTTGTTCAAATTTATTTTTCGAATATTTATTCTCGGTAATGTTTAGCCATTTGCTAAGATAAAAATAAGGGAACATGTTTTTTTTTCTTTTCCACAGAGGAAAAAATGGTTGCAACCAACACGATTAATTATTCATTGTAAATAAATGGCCCCCCGTTTTAAATAAAACTTCCCAATTTCTACAAACAAAAACTCTATGAGAGATGGCTTAAAAGTTGAACATCCATTAGTTGTACTTCATTTGATGTTAATTTAAAATTTTTTCTTGTTATTTTCAGATGAAATGGTCGGTCGGTTTCCAAAAGTTCAATCTAACATCCATAAAAATGTACAACTTTACAAGACCGTACAACTTCTAATTGCCGTATCAACAAACTTCACGAGCTCGTACAACTTCTAATCGCCGCATCAACAAAATTTCACGTAAGTACCCACAATTTTACATCATGTTTTCATAATGGCGCGGTTGGACAATTTAATTTTGATGGACAATTACCTACCAAATCGTAATCGGAAATTCAACTTCGCAAATGCAATAGCAATTCCTTCCTCTTTCAATCAAATAATTGTTAATTTGCATATTAATTAGGGAGGTTTCTTTTTAGTCGGAAAGTGTCCTTGGCTATGTCCTTTATTCAATATAAGCCTTAAAAGAAAATCCCCCCATTCAATTTGATTTATTTCAACCAACTCCTTTTCCTTCTACAATAGTTTCAACAAACTCTTTCTTAGTCTATGGGACGTATTGTATAATGCTAATACACTTGGGAGCTGTATAGTAATAGTAATAGTGTAGGCGTTTTTATAATACGAAAGAAACAACTAATTATTCATTTCCCCTTTGCTAATACGTGTAGCACGCGATGTTCTTTTGAGTGAATGAATGAAAAGCATTCTTTAAATATAGGGATTTACACGAAGCCCGCCCAGTACAGCCGCGACCGGGTTTTTAGCGAAACGAAATTAAAGGTTAACCCTTTAAAAAATAATTATTATTTTACCGAACTGAGGACGGTATTATTAGGATGACCCCCTTAATTTATACAGGGTGTTTCTGACAAGTCTGATATAAATATAGGGGTATGTTCTTTGGGAGAATGATTTTGAGTCGAAAATGTAACTTCTATTTTTCATTTTGCCGTCTGGGCCACTGTTTTCAAGTTAAGATTGGATGGTTTTTTTTACGGATGACCCCCTAAATTTAATTATAAACTGATTTAAACAATGATTTCTCATTTAATTAAGGGGCTATCCCTAAAACACTCGGATCATAACTCGAAAACAGTGGCACGGACGGCAAAATGTCGTAGTTTTAAATTACATTTTCGACCGAAATTCGTTCACCCAAAGAACATACCCTTTAATTTATCCCAGGCTTATCAGAAACACCCTGTATTGGACCTTGGAACTTTGGAAGGTATAAGCTACTTTAAAGTTTTACCTTCGAGTGACTCTATTAATTCATTCCTTTTTTGAAAAGTTAACGTTAATTCTTCTTGACGTTTAAAATATTTTAAAATCCGCTCCCTTATGCCCTGCGTTGGATTAAAAAAGAATTATTCTAACAGATCCCCCGTCGATTTTATTTTTTTATTTTTAAACGTTTTTTAACATTGTATAAATTTAAAATTCAGTTATACACTGACTAAACGTAAAGAGATTACGTCAGATTGAATATATTCCTAAATAACTGGTATCGTAAGTTTAGTAACTTTAACGCAACGTTCAGAAATATCGCGCTTTCTTTTTCTTTGGTAAATTTTAAAAAATTCATGCGTTACCCCATGAGGGAATTTTAACGCGGTGGATTTTTTTTAAATGAAATATTTAATAAGAAATATTGGTGTTTTCGCAACTGGCAAGAACATGGAGGTATTTGGGCGTATTACGACAACCCGTAGAGATCCCAGAATATTCTTATGTAAGGTCCGCAAAATGCAATTTTATTCTGGGAAAAGATATAGTACATTAACTATTTCTAAGTACAAGATGAATATTGAGAGCTTTACTTGGATGAATGAATTGGAACTTCTCACCCTCCCATTTACACACGGTTTTGGCAACCATATTGGTGGAATTCACTTTTCCCCGCGGATTCAACCTACCAGTAACTCTGTAAATTATATCACAAGTATTAGCTAACCGCTATGAGTATTTTATAAGTACGAGATGAATATTGTAACAGGTGTCGTGTTTCGACTTGAATGCATATTCCTTTTGATTCAATAAGTTAGGAATGAGGTCATACATGAAGGATCTGCAGATCCATCAATTGATGACGCGCCCAAAAATTATTGCCTGACATGTCTAAAAGAAAATAATGATTTTGAAATCATTATCTTTGAATCTTTGGACATAATGATGCGAAATTATCGCGTCAGAGGCCCTTCCTTGATGCCTCCTCGATGGATATTGCTCGGACATGAATTACAGTCCCTAATTACTTATTCCAAGGACGTTCATATAAGCAAGTGCCTCTTGTTTTAATATCTTCCCCCAACTAGTAGAGATTTAGAAAAAGATTTAGGAAGAAAAAATAAATGGCCAGATTTGGTTGGTGATCGTTACGAATCCCCCATGATGTTCTCTGGAGGCGGTTAAACTTGCTCACATGGGATTTTTATTTTTGGGCCCCTTGGAAGTTACTTTCCTTCTCAAAAAAAAAATAACTTGTCCGGACTATTTCTTAACCAATGATGTTTTGCAATAAATATCACTGCGCAGTAATTCCCCTTTCGCTGACACGTAGAAGGGTATACAAAATACGGGAATTCAACATCTTTTCAAGTTAAGATCGATGCATACAGGATTAGTTTTCGTTGCTGAAACGTTAACCGAGTTTCATTCGATTAGTGATTAGCCATCTTTCTTTTTCCTTTCCTTCTGAAATCAACTGAAGATGAAATTGCCTGGCAACCACTATAAGAAAGTGAATTAACCATTCTAGTGATGGGAGGTTAGTCAAGGAAGCTTTTTGTATTAGCGTTTGTGGCGATGAACATCTTAACTCCACCCCCTTCATGAAACTTTCATAGCCCATAAAAAGGCAGAACAAGCCCGGGGTCCGTCGTCCAGGAGGCTAACCTTCTTTCCACGCGTAGTACCTAGACTCGGTCGATCTCTGATGGTGCGCTGGATGGAATAAGAGTATAACCGTTGCACGATATCCCCCTCCCTTAGCAAGAACAGTATAGTCTTATTAGTTCTTCGCACGAATCTTCACTCTTTCCTTGCTAATAAAACGGGACAGAGACTATAGAGAAAGCTTCGAAAAGTCCTTGGTGAGGTTCTGTGTTACTGGAAGGATGTGGTTGGGTTTTCAATAATGTACAAGCTGTATATTCTGGATTGGTTGGTTGGTTTGTTTCACCCTCCTTCACCCAACCCCGTTTTGATTCGCGACCCCCTTGATGTTACCTGGATTATGGATCATGGTTAATGTCTAGTCCAGTTTCATTCATCCGAATCTTCAGCACTAAGGTCTGAGTCTCAGAATCCTCTATAGTGTTAGTGCATTCATTTGGAGAAGGTTAAGTTAAAGCTTCTCTGATTAAGTATCTATAGCTACCGTGAGTGCAAAGGTCAAAGGGTTACTTCGTAGAATCAATTCTGCTAATTAATAACGATTGGGAAACTCTTGTTGGTAAAAACATTGTCATCCGAATTTTTGACCACTCTTTTGTGTTTATTTCATTAATTTCGAGTGAGTTGGGTTAGGTTAAAGCTTCTCTACCGTGGGTGCAAAGGTCAAAGGGTTACCTTGAAGAATCAATTCTGCTAGTTAACTATTGGGAAACTCGGTTGGTAAAAACATTGTCATCCGAATTTTTGACCACTCTTTTGTGTTTATTTCATTAATTTCGAGTGAGTTGGGTTAGGTTAAAGCTTCTCTATCATGAGTGGAAAGGTCAAAGGGTTACTTTGAAGAATCAATTCTGCTAGTTAACTATTGGGAAACTTATTTGGTAAAACATACGCTGCGTTACATCATTGGGAATTTTCTCAAAGATTCCCAGTTTGAATGAATTTTTCTTTTCTTTTTCTTGCGTATGCAGTTCCGCGAAGTTTAAAAGCGTAAAGGATTGGGCTAAAGACCCGGTGCATTTTTATTTTGGGCCACCCCCTCTTTCTCGTAAAAAGCATTAAATATAAAAACGGGCTCTAATAACATAATGGAGGGTAATATATTAGATAATGTTTAGCTAAAATATTGTAACGTCGTAAAGAAGAAAAGAAGATATACTACTCTCCTGGCCATCATAACGTCGGCTTTTGAATTCTTTTCTTGGAGAAGCTCAAATTCCTCCGTTGCTAGCCAAAAAAAACTGGCAAAACGGTTGACGCCCTAAAGCGCCGAACGCCGCGAGGGAATCGCCACTCCCTTAATACGTAAACACCTTGCAATATATTATTGAATAGGTATTTCTCTCAGTGTGTCCAACCCCTCGGCCTATAGCCATTGCTATATAGGGAGCTGTAATTTTTTTACTATACTGTCCTAAAATATAAAAATTTTGACCACCACACCACTCGAGGTACTATTTTCTTTTCTATCAAGATTTATATTGAAAACCACTCCGACTTAGGTACAACGGCATTGCAAAAACTTCAAGGGGCTTGCAAAGTACAGTTTAAAGGCGGCAATTTTAGGTTGCGGGTAAAAAAGGATGGGGAGGAGGAAGAATTGCCCCGTAATTTATAGTAAGTTTCTCTCTCTCTTACCAAAAAACACACTTTTTTTATATTTTTCTATAAAAAATGGATGCTGTAGTTCAATATCATAACGTCAGATCAGAAAATAATAAAACTGTGTGGTTTGGTTATAGTTCGGGTTTCTTTCCAAGAATTTCTTTTCTACCCTCGAGATTTTTATCTCGGGTTCATCTTTTCCTAAATTATAATTAGGATCATCGATGGAAATATTTTTTGAGCACGTGCTGGATATATACAGGGTGTATGCCATAAATTAAAGGCTGTGTTCTTATTCTTAGGGTCAAAGAACATGGGGTCTGCAATTTTTAGTTAAGGAGATATGACCTTCCCAAACATTGATTGGACCCTAAAACGAGGAAATAATCACACATCTGGAGTCCCATGTTCTCAATTTAAGAACGAACGCAACCTTTTTAATTTATGGCAAACTTATCTGAAACAACCTGTATATTAAAGAACACAAATGTTAATTTGCAAAATATGTGCCTCGGTGGTTAGGCAATAAATAAATAAATAAATAAATAAAAAATACAAACTCATCTTCTCTTTTGGCTAGCAGCAAAAAAAGAAAAATAAAAATAAACCCACGCAGGGAATTCACAAAATATAGCGATGGCTCTTTTATTTGGCAAACTCGGTATACGGTCATATGGCGTCATCATTTCTCTCCTTGCCTCTCTCCTTGAGAGAGAAAATACTGCTCATAAATTATCAAGAATGTTTTTTTTTTCTTCTTCTTTTCTTTTCTGTACATAAAACCGCTTCCGGGCATGGTTGTTGGGTTTTTCTTTAAACTTAGCCATGATACAATGTCTTAAAACCAAGACCCACAAAAAATGTCCATAAGCTTTAAGAAAGATGGCTCATCTCAAAGGTATATCCCCAAAGGCAGCCCAAAAGCCTATTTTTCTTTATTATATTATTAATATGACACCTTTTTCTTCAACAATATAAGAACCAAAAGTTTTCGCTTATAGTTGTTTAAGGGGGAATAGAAAAAATAAACATAGGGTAGAAGGATAGGGAGGGTTATGGCCATTTTATATTTTTGTATATTATACAGGGTGTTCTCCCAAAAAAAAGGTGATGGGACCGAAGTGGACGATTTTAAGTCAAAAATGTAACTTGACATAAGAGGCTACTGTTGTTTACAAGTTATGATTGCAGTGGTTTACGGAAGGCCCCCTTATTCAAGCAGCACTGTCTTTCGGTTTCTTACTTAAATTTAAGGGGTCATCCTTAAAGCATTCGATCCTATAATAATTACCCTTTTTGAAATACCATGTAAAACAAAAACAAATTAATTATTTGTTTAGTTTTTTAAGAAAACAAGTTGGAAAAACCAACATTTTACCTCTCAAGAGGTCTATTACTACAAACAAAGGATTTTACAGCCATTTTATATTTTTGTGTATACTATATATTTTCACCCCTTGTGATAAGAGGGAAAAAAAGGTCATGTTTACTATAAGGCGATTGCATCGTGGTTGAAACACAACAACCGCACCAGTACCTTGGTTTTATCAGTATAGCGCAGGTGCACACGCTTAGAATAATCATTTATGTGTGCGGCGCGCTGCTGTCCCCGCCAAAAACCACCACCACTACACTCTATATAACCTATAACTGACTTTGCTTTGCTTGGATACCTTTCGGTGAGAGGAGGGAACGAGGTAAAGGGACTTCTTCTTTCCCAAACCGAAACAAAAAGCAGGGAATAGATCAGGCGAGAAAGAGTTAATGCAATTGGGCCCCCCACCAATTGGAGAGATGAAGAGGAAAGGTATTCTTAATCTTAGACGCCTTTAACCTTCATTAGTTCTTTGGTTCTTGAACGAAGAAAGTGTATATATATATAGTTGTCGGTAAATCGGTCCCGGTGATCGACCCGAAATCAGATCTTTCTTGGCGACGCGATCGGTATATATTTTGCGCGGGAAATCGACCCGCCAATTTTTTTTTTTTTTCTTTTTTCTTCTTTCTGAGGAAAGCTAGAGCTCTAGGTTTCTCGTGGAACTAGCTCTAAAAAGGCAGTAAAACAAATCTTATTTTGACAAAGAAACGACAACACGCGCTTGCTTCCTATAAAGTGAATAGACGGCTGCGACAGAAAGACTATTCGCCCCAGAGAACTCAAAGCCAAGAAGCATACAACGTACGAAAAAGAGTCAACTTTTTCTTCGCTAATACGATTCGGATATATATTTTTTCTTCTTCCTTTCTTTCATCTCTTTCTCTCTTCCGTTATTTTTATTTCTTCACTCTTTTTCCTTTTTTTTATGAGCGAGAAACACAAAGGGATGGATGAAACAGAACCGAAGTACTATACTGATGTTTATCCCATGAAAATATTTCAGTTTTACAAAGAATATTGTGATTTTATTAACTATATTAGCTTGAACTGAGAAGTGTTTAGTTTGGGAGATATTATGGGCTCCCAAACATTTATTGGCCCTTAAACAAGGAAATAGTCAAATATGTGCCGTAATTAGGTTTAATTTGCCAGTGTAAGCACACTTCTACCCATTTCTCCTCGAAAAGGGTTAAATTACTATCTTAGATTGAAGAATATTGAAGATTGCTATGTTTTACTACACATATTTCCCTTGTTTTAGGAGCCTATCAATGTTTGGGAGCCCATAAAATCTCCTAAACTAAACGTTTTAAACCCCATGTTCTTTGAGACACTTTCCACTCAGCTTGGGCCTAAGAAAACGGACTTTAATTTATGGCAGACTAACCATAATGACAGTTTATTCATGGGGGAATTAGAATAAATTCAGTTTTAAATATAGTCTCGTCGCATTTTCGCAATCACTGAAAGAAATAAGACCTTTTTTGAAAGCAAATCTTGTCGACGAATTTTTTCTTTCAATTTTCAACGCTTTCCAATCATTGCATTTTAGAATTCCGATAAAAATTCTTTCCATTTAATTTTCTTTTAAAAAAAAACTAAAATAAATTTATCTCTGAAATCAGGTCGTGACCTTTTAACCCCCTTTAAAAATTTAAGGGTCTTCTCAATAAGGTCGTACTGTATGAAATGCGGTGGATGTTTTAACACTATATACTTAAGCGAGTGATTTTAATGAAATCCTCTATAGGATTCTACGCTCAAAATTCCATTAAAACTTTCTTTGTATTTCAAACAATGACTAAAGTTTTTGAGGTTAATTTCCATCGGGAATTTTTTGAAAAATCTATAATCGATGCTTGTAATTATTTTAAAACAACACCCAGATTATTTTAAGCGACATTTTATAAATATATGTTATCAATCCTATTCAGGGTAGGAAAAAAAACCCTCTGTGATTGGTTGATTAAGAAATCAATAAAATATACAACAGAGAAACTTCATTTATATCTATAAAAAATATAAAATATAACATGAACTTAATCAGAAAGAAATTAACTGAAAATTAATATAACAATATTGTACTTTTCAGTAGTACCATAAGTTCATAAGATATCTTAAATAAGTTAGTCACTGGTTACAAACTGGAGATTGTCATGAAGTGACGTAGGTCATAGATTCGAGGTAAAGCGACGCCTTGTGAGGCGCTGTCAAAGGCTTAGTACAGACTAAATTGGAAGATGTACTGCAAAACTAACCGAGTGTAGGATTTCAATTCTTGATTGTCGTTCTCGAACTAGTTCGAGCTGTAAGTCTCTAGCATTACGAAGTATAGGTATAGTGCCATACTTATGGAACGTACTTTATAAACTTATGCTACCACTGATACGAAACACTGTATCTTTATCTTTCTTTGATATAATTTAGCTTCGCGTTTAATTTCCTTCTGAATGACTTTATGAATATGAATATCTACTCTTGATATGAAGGTACACGAAAAACGAAAGCTCGCCTTTGTTTTAAGTTTTACTAAAATCGATTAATCGATACTATATATGGCCCTCGACCTAGATTGACTTAAATAGAATAAAAATCAGCTCCGGTTACATACCGCGACGTACACACTTGACTATATACCTCGTAATAATGTCTAAAAAAGAAAGATTTGATAAGGTAGGCAAGGCAGGTATATAGGATATCCTTTCCTTTTTCTTCCCCCCTAAAACTGTGCATTAAGTCTGGAAAGAAAATGAGGAGACGCCCCCGGACAGATTTCTCATTAATCTCTATTATTTGAGAGCTCGCTGCCTGCGAAAGACAGACACTGACTATCTCTCACATAAATCGAATAAAAAAGAATAAACCATATGAATGTTTTTCACTATTCCCACTCTAACCGTGATTAGGGATTTTTCTAGGACTAATATAAAAACATTATTTAGATAAAGAGATACCAAATGATTTGAAAATGCAGGGGGTTTTCAAAAAGTTGAGTTTTTTGCGTTATTTTGAGTCCAAAATGTAACTTCTATGAGATTTTTCCCCTAAGTTCGAACTTTGAAGGCCGACTTCCTGCGAACTGAAAACCGAGCATCGAGACTAACAATGGAGCGACCGCGCCGATTTCCGAAGCCCCGCTGGGTCAAAAGTTGGAAGGGTTCTCGCTAACTGAAAGCCGTGCAATGTGGTTCTAGCGAACTGAAGATGAACAATAGAAATCCTTTTAAATTTATTTCCTCTCGAATTTTTGCTTTCCCCCGAATGAAATTCTCTCTCTACTCTTTTCGATGGAAGTCGGCCTTTAACAAATTACGATTAGTGTTTTACGAATGACCCCTTAAATTTAACTGAAAAAATTCAAAGAAATGCTAATTAAACCAAGGGGCCATACGTAAAACACAGTTAATCGTAACTATAATTTAATTTTAATTTGTTTCAAGTAATTTAAGTTAATTTCAGTCGTCTTTAAGTATTTTAAATACAGCCTCTCTGACACGACTTATTTCAGTTTCTCTTTAATAAAAGTTTCCCAGAATCCCAGTTATAAAGAAAAAGCACATGGCCTAAGATGGATAAAAAATACTTCATCTGAAATGAAGTATCTGGGATGAAATGAATCAAGCTCTCGCTCTTTCGTTTTGGGGTTTCTATGTTTTTGACCCCCCTGGAAAAGTAGTCTAGCACCAAAACGAATTGTTTTACATCAAAAGAAAGGTGGGGTTTTATTCTCTCCTCTTTCTCCTCATCTTGAGCTTCTTTTCCCTATCTTTCCATCCCTTCTCCATTTGCTCTTGGACCTCCCCCCTTAGTCTCGATGTACGATCCCAATTACGTTTCCCAGACAAGTACCTCTGTGAGAGAGAATGGGAAAGAGCACGAAGCACCCAAGTATCCTCTCATCTATATTATATTATATATATATAAAAATACCTATTTTACTCGTCAGTGTTATCAAAGTGGAGGAAGATACTTCCATCCTATTTATATTACTGACAAATAACATCGGGAACGAAGATAGAAAACCGTAAATTGAATTAAAAGAAAAAGGGGTGCACGAGAGCACGAGGAAGAGGAAAAAAATTATCCGCGGATAATTTTTAACAGGAGATTGTACTAAAGATAAAGGCACGTAGCGTGTTAGTTGAATGGGATTAATATAAGCTATAGGTAGTAGCTAGTCAAAAGTGTAATTTAAACCCCAGCCAACTTTTTTTCTCACTAGAGATAAGTCAATTTAACCTGAAATTGAAGACTCATATTTTGTTAACCCCCTAAAATGCGCTAACCAACCGTAAAGTTAAACTGTCGAGGTGTATACAATACCGTAAGCCTTTTCTAAAGAAAAAATAATAGATATTAAGCTTTTTCGTATAAGACAGAATTATTTTCTTGGGGTACGTTTTTTTATATAAGATTATTTTCGGCGGTATTAAATTTTTAAAATTGGAAAAAGGATAAGTTTTGTTCAAAGTTTACACGCCTTCATTTTTCATTGTTTTTCAACAGTATTGGCAATCGCGCCTCTCTTGAAATTTTATCTTAACAAAAAAAAAAAAGAAAAATACAAAAATTTAATTTTTTCATTCTATGACACTGTGGACCGAGCTCGTACGCTCCATGATCCGTTCAAAATTCGATTCTAAATTGATTTAAAAAAGCGCTCAATTCCATTAATCGCTCGGATAGATAGGAAAGGTATGTTCAAAAGCGCTTAGCCCGTTTTTTCCCTTAAAAGTTCGCGATAGAAAAAGAAATATCTACCTCTATAGGTACATGTACCAAGGTACCCTCAACGAGTGGCCCTTTTTTCTTTCTTTGATAGAGGAATCTTCACCCCTTATAAAAATCGCTAAAAACGTCTGACATCACCAAAAATTTAAGTTTTTTTTTAATTCTTTCCCTCCTTTCCTCACCTCCGAACAAGTGTCAAAAAAAAAATAGATAAAAAAGTTAGTTTCTGCGAGGGTTGTCACCCCTTATACAATGATTTTTTCACCATCACCACCACCACGTCACGTGACCTGAAGTTTTCTAGAGACTATGTACACGCCTACTTTTTTGCCGGAATTGCAAAAAAAAAAAATAAAATTTGCAAAGTCGTGCGATTTTCTTCAATTTTTTTTCCACACCGTTTAATAAAAAACTTTTGCGCTACCCACGAAAAGAGGAAGAAAAAAAAGTCTCTCAATCTTTTATAGATTTATAATTGATTGGGGGAAAAAGAAAAGAAAGAAATCTTTTTCCCACCCTTTTAGGGTACGGTTTTTACCTCGTCAGGTTAACTAAGCAGTTTGTCAAACCCTTAGATATAGCGGTGTAAAGTAAGGGATTTAATTGCGGGTTAGTTTGTACCATACTTTTTGAAACCATGGCGACCGTATTATTTTGTTATAAAGGATTATTTTTGTTTCATCGTGGATTTTGTAACAGAGGGGTTTCATTTAGGGAAGTGGTAACTGTATGTCTTACCACATAAGGTATAAGTAAGGTATTTTCAGCCATACTCGTGGATTTCATTCAGCTTTCAAGTATGTGATACAACCCAACAATATGGCCGCGGGTGTAAATAGACCGTCACCTTTTGAATAGTCTTGGGTTGAATAGCGTCTTGTGTTTTTGAGCACCTTGTTTTATGTTCGAGACTGATTAAGATTCGGTATGTCACGTGGACAACAAAAGTAGCCCCTATCCCCAATAAAAAAGGGTTTATTTTGTCTGAAATGGCAGCTCCTACTCTAATCGGAAGTACTACCAGCTAACCAGTACTAATACTAATTTTTACGAATCAAGCATTTGCATTCAGTTGGCTTAGAGTTAGAGGAATACATTTCATTTATTTTAAACAGAGATAACTTCAAAATTTAAAATTTAAAATAACCTTGATATACTATAATCCCAATCTACCCCACCATACCATGTTATTTCTATCCATAAAGACGTGGGAAGACTGTTTTCTCATCTCCTATTGTGTTTACAAGATCCGTGTTGATCTTAGGGGAGGTAAAGAACTAAAGATGGCCAACTAAATCACTGTCATTTCTGGAAGAGAAAGAGATGAGGGGAGAGTCACCCCTCCCCCTTGTTCAAAGGGGAAGGCGAATTAATCGCCTAAAACAAAGAAAAGAAGCCTCCCCCCCCCCATTGAACCCCTGGGTTTGGTTCTCCTGAAAGCTCGGAGCCAATTAATTTCTCTTTTCAAACACAGATTTAATTGCACTTTGGGAAAACTTTGTAAAACTCTCAAAAGCAATTAGATGCCGGAATAGTACAGATTACGGGGCGGATCCCCCTTAATTTACCCTTCCCCCTTACACTACATCACGATCAAAAACCCCCTTCATACACCCCTAGGTTTATAAAGAAGCTGCACACTTTTGTACCCACCTCTGTTAGATTTTTAGCTAGACCTACAACTCCTTTATCCCTAAATCCCTTCAGGGGGCTTTTGCCCCCTAAATAAACGACCAAATTTTCATCTTCCAGAAGATAGGAGAAAAAAAATCTTAAGCGGATTAAAATAGCTGAAAACAGGATCAAAAAGCACCCCCTCCCCACATCTAAAGTTATTTTATTAAATAGATAGGGATAGTATTTTCCTTCCATTATCCTACTGCATTTAGTACTTTTTTTAATAGCTATAGTTCGAATTAGAGAGACAAAATGGCCGCCGTGTTACGACTTGGCATTATGTTAAGAAGCTGTAGCTCTATTTGGAAAAGTTTCGCCGCCCATTTTAAGCTGCGATAGAGAATAAAAAAAAACCTAAATAGTTTGCTCAAAAAGATCCTGCAAAAACTTTTCTCTGAACGAGGCTGTAATCTTGCTAATGCGGTCCAAGAAGAAATACAAAACCTTTCCTTATTCGTCTATCCAGCTCGGTTAATAAACCCAAGGGTATAAGCCCTTATTCCACATGGGTTAAATTCCGCATATTCCCCTAATCCGGCTTCATTACATCTAATAACTCGAACAGAAGTATTTCTTCTTTCTTAAGAGAATTTCTGACTCCCATTCTGTATGGTGGGAATATCCCATCACGAGATTGAACCAAGGGTCTAAAGCTAAGCGCTAACAAAAATAATGCGCAATAGAAACGGCATTATTCCCGCCTTTAAGCTTGGTACATTCTAACTATGGGCCTCTTCTTTTTCCCTTTTTCGAGCCCTAGCTACCGAATAAGATCCTTTTTGCCATAATATAAAAAGTTTCGGATATTACCCCAAAGCCCCGTTCACACAAGGGCATGGAGCGATTTAGCCAAGTTATTGTTTATTATTTATATATTATTAGGTATTATTGACAATATTTATTCAAGCAATGCGGAATAAGGAATTTTTTGGTCCATTTCAGTACGAGAACGTTTAATTCCATTAAGTTAACGAGAAAAATCGACCTAACTTCATTTTCTCTCTTCCACCCTTTTTAACTATAGAGTAGTGGCACTTCATGTTAATTTCTCATAGAGCGTAACGTAGCCAAAGGCAGGGAGGTGCCATTACTCTATATTGAAATCGATACGAAGGCTTGGGCTTGCTTAACGTTAAGTATTATTTACTCTTAAAAAGATATAACAGTTTTTATATCACGCGACAAAACAAACCTTCCTTTAATCCCTTGGGGAATGGCACTTAAGGTTAAATAACCCGTACGTTTACTAAAAAGAAAATTGACAGACTGCCGCTGGTCAGTTGGTAACTGACCCAGAGAAAGTCACGTATAGTTATGGTTATGTAAATAAATAACCACTTCGATATTTCCACTCTGGGTATATTATAAATATATACATTTGCCGCTGAAGAATGATTCTTAATATGCCAGTTGATAGTAATCAGGGGTCAACGAAGGTCATGTCAAGTCGAACACGACCCTTCCTCTTTCTTATCAAAACAACAAGGCCTTTTTATAAGAAAGGAGTGGGAGTATGTAAGTCTAAAATGTATATACACATATACACAAAAAAAGGTCCTCAAATGGTCGCGACGGAAAATAAATAGTTTAAAAGAGCATTAAAAGGGATTCGTCTTCTCTTATTTAGCTTCTCTCATCACTATTAACTCCCATCCACCTCCATCTTCGCGACACCCTTTTTGAGGGGGGAAGCCTAACTTTCTTCTAATAATGTCTAAACTGTGGAGTTGGTGGTGCAAATCGGCTGATGGGGCCTCATTCGCCTAGACCTCGGTTGCAAGGCGCCTCCATTTCGACCCGACTAAACCAAACCGTAATTAGGCCTAAAGTTTCTTTCTAAGCCTTGGCTAAATTATTTTATGTATATATGTACAGGGTGTTTCAAGAATGGTGGGTGGTATGACCGAAGTATAGTCGAAAACGATTCTATGACACTTTGCTTTATAGGGGCCATGGTTTACAAGTTATGATTGGAGTGTTTTACGGATGACCCCTTAATTAAATTAGCATTGTTTTCTACTTAAATTGAAGGGGTATAAACACCCATGGAACACCCGGTACTTCCTTTTATAACACCTTGTCTAAACGTACAAGTCATCAAGGCGGGATCTGGCGTAGAGTCGTTACGAGCCAGCCAGGAGTCGAAGCAGCCTGAATTAAAATTTAAAAGCGAAAAAGAAAACGTCTTGTTCTGTTATTCCCATCTAAGACGAAGTAGTAATCATTGATTCCAGTACACACTGAAAGCTATCTCCCAACCAATCCCAAGGCGAGTTTTGGAAGACACGAATTTTCCTCCTGGTCTTTTTCGAAACTAAACCTCCCCTCTCGCACCCTCTCTCTTTAACCCGAAGTAATTTCTAGTACGGGCAGGCATTCCCTTGTCAAGAAGATCTAGAGGAATTTCATTCCACATAAAAAATAGTGAAATAACACTAGGGCTTTAATGTTGATTTCGAGTTATCACCCTTCCTTCCACCGCTATATGTGAAACTGCACTGCACCCCTCTCTCTATTTTCCGAAGCTATTCATTTCACTCAAGACTCAACGAGAAATTAATGATTTTTTTCTTCTTAGTCTATCCTATAGTTAGACATCGGGTTTCCCCCCTCCTTTCTTAAGTATGTCCCTTTTCAGAGGTCGGTTGTATCCAGTTTTTGGATGGGTAAAAGACGAAAAGTCACTAAACAACCTGATACACACCCGGATTTATTATACTATTTCCTTAATTATCTGAGACTGACTACCTCCGAGTCTTTCACCCCTTACTTCTGGTTTTTAAATTAGATGGGAGTCAAAAACACCTTCATGGGGTGTGAAGGAATACCTTATTAGAGTGATTGTAATTAAGCATCGGTCTTTATTTTCAAAGGTCGGGTGTAGACTTTAGAATCTGGTGATTGAATACCTTTATGGACTCGAAGACGTTGGGCATGACTTCAAACCATACGAACCAAATTTGTTGGACGGGCAACTTTATTTAACGTCTTTGGATCCGCATACTACACCCAATCAATGTTACTTCCGTCTTAAGCAGACGATACCGCCCTCCCCACCACGTTTCAATATGACAGAATTCGTTAAACGTTTTATACAAATTGAATTTATTAATATTCCTTTTTATTTTTAGTTTGTTTTATCCCTTAAAAAATTTAAATGGCTTTTCCGATAAGCGAAGAAAAAGCAAAGAAACATTGTAACTAGGAAAAGAAAACTTTCCGGGGTTTGGTTAGGTTTCCTAACGTTGCACGGGATTAGTCTGGGATTTTTTTTTCTTTTTTTTTCTATACGGAAATGGGAAAGAACCGTTCCGTTTCCCGCGTATTAAGCATAGCCTATATCCCTAAGCCTAAGAAGTAAAAAGAATAGTTTCTCTCGCCGCGAACCAATAATGGTAAGCTTTAGGGAAGCTGAAGTCCCCTAAAAATCCAATCGCGCCTACTACAACACTCTGGGTCCTTCTTTTCCCGCCAAAAAAAAAAAAAAAGTAAGAAAGAAAGGATTGATAATGCGCTCTATACAAGAAAAGGGAACCATTCCTATTGTATATACAGGGTGTTCCGACCGAAAAGGGTTGGTAGGAACGAAGTACAATGGGAAATCAATTTTGAGTCGAAAATGTGTGTAACTTCTATGGCCTTTTGCCCTAAGGGAAATCCTAAACAAGTTATGATTGGAGTTTTTTTTACGGATGACCCCTTAAATTTAAGTAAGGAAGTGAAAGACAATGATTTCTAATTTAATTAAGGGGTCGTCCGTTAAACCCTCCAGTCAAACTGTGGCCCCTGGCGATAGAACTTACATTTTCGACTCAAATTGATTTGATTTGTCATAGAACCACCAAACCCTGTACTTCGGTCCTACCAACCCTTTACGCAACACCCTGTTTATAGTAAGACATGACCTCATTTACTACTAAGTGATCAGCTTCTAAGGTTACTTCTCTGAAACCCAATCTTCCATCTAAACCGAAACTTAATTTATAATAATATTCGGAATTCATCAGGAAATTCAATATTTTAGCCACGTCCCGCCACGAGTTATAATCCCAAACGAGGAGTGGGTTTGAAAAATATTCACGATATCATGTCTACTTTAACCCTTTTTCTTTATATACCCCGGCTTATACTCTGGTTGGTATCTTTAAACTTTAATCAACGTTAGTAATCTTGATATATTCCTATTAAAAGTATTAACTCTCCTTTAGAGAAGTCTAGATTTTTGGCAACTGATAAACAACTTTGAAAATTTAAATAAATAATAACCTCCTAAGGTATCTTTAGGAGAAAACTTTGCTATTACGGGATGTGTTAGAATTATTCTATTTAGTTTTCCTTTCTTTCTCCCAAGAGCTAAAGACGTAAGCTTCTGTATAGTAAAATAATGTTTGGGGAAATGCCTCCTTTGTACTTTCAAGGCCTGTGCATGGTGATATTTAGGGTGAATACTTTAGGTTCCACAGGATTTCCCAATATTTATACTTAGATGGCGCTATTTCTCAGTTTTCTTCGGTTTTCTTAAAGTTGTTGGAGGGCAAAATAGTCTCTTTGATGTAAGAAAGGGGGTAGGCAACCCTAGTATCGAGAAATACAAGGGGGGGGGGTTGACCCATAGTCGTCTCTGCGCCCTCTCTCTGGACCCAACGCGCCTATAGCGCAGGCGCAGAAAAGCAAGATGGAAGGGAAATTTTTACCCCCTCCGTATCTTAGTTCCCCCAGCCGTTAGTTATCTATAAAACCTGTAACATTTGAGAATAGAAAATAACGCAATGCACGGGCCTTTATAGTATAGAGGAGGCAGTGGGTACAGGATCTATTTTTTTCGTGGGTGAAATCATGGATGAATTATGACTTTTCGCGAAGAAATGTTTGGTCGTTTATCAAAGACTATTACGATCGCTTAAATCTAGACAAATAAATATAAGCCGACATTGATTCGCTCTTAAGTTTTCTTGATTTTTATCCACAAAACTATCTTATATAGTGATTCTTGTAAGTTTGGAAACCAATCCCCCTTTTACGTGCACTCAACTTCTCTCGTTATCGTATCTATGTCATTTCAAAATATATCCTCCTGTTGACCTAACTCTACAGTGACTACTTTCTATTCATCGGCGATACGGTTAGAGCTCGGCATTTTCGATCAATTATCCACAAATTGGTGGATAACCAATTATTTATAAACAAATATGTGGATTATAATACGATTTAACATGTAAGTTCTGTGGATAATTTTCGGGTATGGATAAAGATAAAATAAAGTGGATAATTGATCGAAAATGCCGAGCTCTAAATACGGTTGAATATAAAATAACCCTTTATTGGAATAACAAGGTCGCCCCCCCCCCTTCCCACCCTTCCTGTCTTAGAGGATGGTTTTTAACGATGACGCAGATTGAATATATAATTAAGATCGAGCAATTAAAACTGCATTAAATTAAAAGAAACTAGTTTATGCAAGAAATGTATTTAGTGTTTATTGTCTACATGGATAGGAAACTCTTCCCCGTTTTAAGTCCCTTTAAAACAACACGGTAACGCCGGGTAGTTTAGATAAGTAGTAATAATTTTCATGTACATTTAAAATTACTTAAAAGTGTTATAATAAATATTAAACTTACCACCAGGGTTTGATGTGATTAAAGATAATCTTCCGGCGTTGAAAATTATCCTTAAAACGGGAAAACAAGCTCATTTCATTCAGCTATCTGCAAATAGATTGAAATTGGTAAAAGTTAGAAAAATGTTAGACGTTCACGTAGACGTTAAAGTGTTCCCTAAACTCCTGAACAAAAATACTTCTGTATAGAACTGCTGGACTTCTGCCTCTACCTTAGACCTTAAATTTTAAATTCCAAAAATGTTTAAAGGCGGATTTTAATTAAGAAATCTCCAATCCATTAATTAGGGAAGAGAATAGAGTGCAAGGAGAAGTAAAAAAAAATTGGTTTACGCCCTTACTAATTGATAAATGTATGATAAGTAAAAAAAAGCTTTTGGTCCATGCCATGGCTTGTTCCGGGGGTATGGTTAACGAACGATACGGGCCCTGATTTTTCTCTTCTACTTAACTGTGTCTTGTATCGACAATATATATATAGTATAGTGGTGTATAGTTGGCCCACCATCGATCGACATAAGCCCCCTCTAGCGTTATAGGCACGTTTCCTAAACTATATATCAACTTTTTTTTTTCTTTTTTAGTCCTATTTATCGATTGGGAAAGAGCAAAAAAAAATTCTTTTTTTATTGAATGAACACCTGATGGACAGAGTCGATCGGTGTAACTGTAAAATATTGAACCGGTCATACCCAATTTCACTATTTGTAACTCTTTCTCTTTTACAGGGTGTTTCGGATAAGTCTGCCTTAAATTAAATTGTGACTTGCTTTTATCTTTGGGTGGAAAGTATCACCAGAACCTGAGGCCTACAATATTTACTTAGATTGATTCGGGCTCCCTAACATTGATCGGCCCCAAAAACAAGGGAAATGGCCACACATGTGGAGGAATTAGACTTACTTCACTAGCGTACGCACACTTATACGCATTTAATAGTAAACTTATGCTACATAAAGGTTCAATAACGTTCTTAGATTGAAGAATATTGAAGGTTGGTATGTCTTATGTCTTATTCCATAGTGTGTGACTATTCCCTTGTTTTAGGGGCCAATCAATGTTTCGGAGCGCACATCTCGGTAAGTAAATGATGCGAACCCCATGTTCTTTGATTAACTTTCCACTCAGTTTGACCCTAAGAACACACCCTTTAATTTACGGCAGACTTATCAGAATCACCCTGTGTATAAGGTCCAATTTTTTAAGGAAACATTTTGGGATTAGGTTTTTTTTTCTTTGGTTCTTTTTGGTATGGTAGTAGTATTTTGTAAAATTCATGAGGTGTTAAAGTGACCAGCGCCGCGTTCTAAATTAAGTTTTGACGTCGTAAAAATATGGGCGGGAAAGATTATTTTGGATCTAATAGCTAATCCGACATTATGGTGGATCCCCACCGTAAGTAGAGTGCTGGGATTTTATGGGAATTTTATCTTCCCATCCCTACTACAGTTCATTCAAAGTCAACACATGCTCTCCGCCGCGGCAGTGATGCCACACCTTTCTAAGAAATCTTGTTTTATGGCAGGTACAGTTTCTGACTTGAATATCTTTCTAAGCCCCAGTTTTTCCTTTCTCTAACGTTACCTAATGTATCGGGAGGGTAGACCAAGGCTTAGCCATCACAGAGATTTTCTAATAATTTAAGAAGAAAAGCCGATTTTTCTCTTTATACCGTCCCAAGTTTCCGCCCCTTTTCTTTCCTCGGAAAGGAACCCTTATATTTTTCCACTCTTAAAAGGGACTATATTCTCTCCAAAGATACATCGCGAAGGGATACATCTACAGGGTGTTACAAAAAGGGTAATCGTAGGACCGCAGTGCGCCGTGAGTTCTATGGGAAATCAATTCCGAGTCGAAAATGTGTAACTTCTGTGACATTTTGGCCTAAGGGACACCGATTACAAGATATTATCTTATTATTTTACGGATGACCCCTTAGTTTTCTTACTTAAATTTAGCAGTAATCCGTAAAACACTCCAATTATGACTTGATTACGACATAACTTTGGCCTGAATGTCATAGAAGTTACATTTTCGACTTAAAATCCCACTGTTCTTCGGTGCTGGGACACCTTTTGGAACACCCTGTACAGTATATGTATAGTTTAAGGTCCATTTTCCGCGATAAATCGGCAGCAAGGCGTCTTTGGAATTTTAGTTGGTCCTCTTTCTTACTTTTTTTTGGGGGGGGGGAATATTCCCTCATTGGTCAAAGTGTAGCGAGCGAGCGAACGAGCGGTCCATTTACATAAAGGCTTTTCCTTTCCTTAAGCCTTTTTAGGGCACAAAGAATTACGTATGCTCAACGGGAAAACCCGCGCCCGGGTTCTGTTCCTTTCCTTTCCTTTCCTTGAAGGAATACAGAAAAGTCCCGAGGAAATTGCACGCGGAATATAAGTCTTTTCCAAAAAGAGAGATACGTTCTCGCTTTTTAGTACCCTTCTATAGAAATTGAATGGAATTTCTGACCAGCCATGAGCAGAATACTCGATAATAGAACTAATAAGGACCACTATGTTTCCGTCTATCGTTCGAAAGTAACTTAGGGACTTGGCAATATGTTGAAACATAAGTTCATAAGATAGGTTCCTTAAGTTTGTTACTGAGAGCTTTTCATGAAGTGACGTATAGGTCATAGATTCGAGGTAAAGTGACTCCTGGTGAGGCTCTGTCAAAAACTTATGGATTGCAAAACTAACCGAGTGTAGTCAATTCTCGCTTGTCGTTCTGCTAGAACTACCTCGAGCTATAAGTCTCTAGCAATACGAAGTATAGGTAGTGTCATACTTATGGAATATATCTTATAAACTTATGGTTGAAAGTATAGCCTTGGTGAAGTACCAACCAGGGTAGTAAGAAATGTTCGATTTTTAAAATTCCCTGCCTGTACAGAGTTTTTCATTTTTTCTCCATGCAGGTATGCTCTTTCAATCCTGAATGCTCGCCTTTGAATTTTAGGATAAAATCTATAATATTCATAATATCTTCGGCGAGAATCATTACTACCAATTATCAAATTAATTAGAAAATTATTTAACGATCCAATAAAATTAAATTAAGGATTTCTCGGCCGTTAACTTTCTTATAATAAAAATCAAATTGGCCGTCGAAACATCTTTTAATTAAGCGGAAATTCTTAGTGACCATCTTAAGGTCCGTCTTCCCTTAGCAACGGCCAACCTGGCGTAAATATTCATTCCCCTTCACCCCCCCATATGAACCCCCCTCCTCTCCTTTTGAAAGTAATAAAGTTGCCAAAAGGTAGTAAGTAGTAGTAGGAGAAGGACCGGGGCCCCTTTAAGCAAGCCCCATTAATTGAGCTAATGAGATGGGGGGACCGGAACTTTATATTGAAACTTAAAATCGCGTTTATATTCTTCCTAAGACACTCTTGGATGCTGTAAAAGCCCCTACTACTCTCCATAAAGGGGGGTCGTCTATACAACACCCCCTTTTAAAAGCGCTTGGCCAATGAAAGTAACCGTAATTTACTTAATTATTCCATGAAGTTTGAAACGGATCGATTTTCATATGTTTTAGTATGGTTTATTCAGGGTAGAATGGTACGAATACATTCATGACAATATATAGTCCAGAGATCCTGGTCGGGTGGAAGCTATAAACCGAATTTTAACGGTCATCTTCCTTTCGAAGCACTCCAATTTTAGAGTGTTACCCCTTTTCAAATGATGGTAAATTTCAAAGCTTGGATATATAATTTTATAGACAAAATAACATACCCATCCCTTCAGTTCATTAACTAACAGCGCATGTGTAATTATGAATTATTTGATGAGTTTAGTTGTCTATTTTTCTATGAAATATTTTGACTTCCGATTTAATTTAGCGGTCCCCCCCCTGTCCAGAAATAGCCTTAAGTTTTATTCATTACCCGTGATTTAAAGGTCATTTAATTAAAAATGTGTGTCAAGATTTTTACCGCGCATTAATATGGGCCGTGTGTAACTGTTTATATACTTCCGGCCATTAGCCCATGGGCTACGCGACTTCCGTTTGCTTTGCTTGCTTAATTTCTTCGCCTCAGGTTTATGGGAAGGATCGTGACACCTATTGTTTCCGTTTAGTACTTGTTGCTACCGAAATGCATGATGATAAAAATATATGTATATATATAAATCGTTGGGTCACGATTAGAATTTTGGCGCGACGAAGCGTTGAAAGGCGGGAACGGTTCGAAACACGTGTTTGTAAGGGGCCCCCTCTCTCAAAGATTGATTTTAGAGTAGCGTTAGTCTAGGCCTTTGCTTGATCTAAGTTCTGTAATACTAAATTCTAAGATATGACCAAGAGAATTTTTAGGCGTTGTCTAGAATTCTCTCTCACTCTCACTCTCCCTCTCTCTTTCTCTCCTCGACAGTCGACACACACTTGAAAAAGCATTTAAAGAAATGAATGTCTGATAAAACCCGCCACACAGAGGCCGGTAACAGATTTAGGGAGTCCTAAGACTCGGGCGGAAGAAGAACCGAGATAAAAATAATAAAAAAGAAAAAAAATTTTATGAAACTGGACCCTAACTCGAATGAAATTTTTCTTCCCTTTTTTTTTCACTCCTTAAATCTTCCTGATGCTTTAATGATGATCGACATAGTTTAATCTCCAAACTCTCTCTGATGGAATTTAGAACCATTTTCCAAAAAGGTATTATATTAAGGGAGACTAGCTTTAACGGTCGAAAATTCGGGTCTCCTATAACTTTTCCTGATCTGACTTTGCGCGCAAATATTTGGCAATCAACTTAAGACAATTTTGATGGGCATCTTTTAAAATGAACACTTCGGTTTCGGCTTTCGAGGAAGCTCAAGATGGTAGGGATGAAGAGGGAAAACGCCGCGATGGGATGGGATGGGATGGGGGCGATAATGGGATCGTTTTGACGGTAAATGCGAAGTCCTGATAGTTTTCCGAAGAAGTAAACAGCCCTATTTAGATATATTTAAAGTGACGACCGATGCCACAGCCGGAATGACGCTACGGCGGCACTTCACTCTAGTAGGGAAAATGAAGACGGGATAGGTTTCTTTGAACGGTTTTCTTTAACGAGGTGGTGTATATGCATTAACAGCCAAAGAAATGACACTAGGAAGCTAACCCATGGTCTTTCCCGTACTATTTCAATGGAGAGACACACTTTAAACAGATCCCAAAGGCGAGAAATAAGTTGCAGCGGGTTTGAAAGGAAATAGTCCATTATTCCTAAGGCATTTTAAAAAGGGGATTGACGCGCTGCTTCTGATTAGGCCCAGAACCCGAGGGGCTCATTAAGACGTCCTTGCTTCATTTTCATTTTAGTTCAACCTTCTAACTAAACTCTTGCGAGATTTAGGGTCAGCTAAAGAGAGAGAGAGAGAGAGAGAGTGAGGGATAGGAGTGTACCCATGTGGCTTCCAGCTGCGCCCACCGTGCCAGCTAGTTCCCAAAGTTGCTTGATATGGTATACCCTCACGATCTCGGGGGTTCAACACCGACCGACCCCACCGTGAGTGGAATGTTTCCTAAATTTATATATATATTTTTCAGGGATTTTATCGTATAATTTGGCCCCAAATATACGATGACGACTTTTCATCATGTTTAACTATACACTATTAAAGGAGGTCCCCCCTCCGAACTCAAAACACAAAAATATCATCTGTAATTATTACTTTCAGTAGATGACGTTTTATCATAACATAATTTCGCACGCCAAATCTTGTAATTATCTATACTGGAAGGTGATATATTTGCATAAATTTACTAGAGAGGTGGGCCATATGCTAATATATTTTGTGTGGAATTTGGGTGGAACGAGGAGCGAGTGCTAAATAAGTTATACAGCGTGGAACGGATAGGGTGAACGCTTATTTAGAAGTCAATGTCGCTGAATCTGTACGCGTACGTCATTCTTATTTCTAGCATCTCGAATGCTCGGCATGTGTCATAGTTAGCCCTGACATTTATCATATTGATTACTAGCTTTCTCGTTGGCTAGCAACAATTTATTCAAATAAGTGTTCCATTGATCTGTTACACCCTGTATGTTGTTGACAAGGAACAAAAAGAGAAAGTTTATGTACAGGGTGTTTCTGAAAGGTCTGTCAGCAATCAAGTACAGTGTTCTTTAGACGATTTCAAGATTTTGCTGCAAGGGACACCGTTTTCGAGTTAAGATTAGAGTATCCCATTAAAATTAATGAAGAAACTAATTTTATGAATGAATCATCGGTAAAATACTTCAATTCCTTGTGTCTTAGAACATTTTCGACTCAAAATCGTTCACAGAACACCCTCCTTTCAGAAACACTCTGTATATATATGCATTTTTATTATTTAAATACGCGATTACGTCATAAATGCAACCATTATACAAGCGTAACGCTTTGATATTTAGCAAGTTAGGGAAAATATAGTAGTAAGTTTCTGTGGAGTTAGTTGCTCTAAGCACCGACTAAAAATTTGACACATCGTCCTTAGGTCCTTAAGCTATCTAAGCTATATATTTCTCCTGACTATCGTTCGTAAAGAAAATGCACCGAGGCCTTTTAGAACTTTCTCCGGTCGGAATATATTTAAAGTTGTAAAGGAGAAGAAGAAGAAATCCGGTTTTGACAGTTGCCAGTCCAGTTTTCGAAAGGAAACTGTATCCCGTATTCAAGTGACAAGCCCCTCCACGAGATTACGTTAAGTCGCTCGTGGTGCATTTTAATATTAAAACGATAGGGTAGGGACGCAATTTCTTTTTATATATATATTCAGCTAGAGAAATGCGAATATGATAATCACCGCGTTCACGCGCCTCGCATTATTATTTTAATTTTTAGTCAAACTATCATGCAGGGTGTGTTGTGTGAAAGAGAGAGAGAAAAAAAAACGTGAAAAGTATTTTAAAAATAATTCTTTCGCAAAGCAATTCGTGTCAAAAATTTATATTCGCGTTTTGAGTTGACAAGTAGCGAATCAAGAACCTTTTGGCATACTTGGCAAATATACTATTTACTATTACAGTATGAACGTTAGTAATGGGAATGTTAAGAATTCTTACTTTTTATATGGCGATGTTTGTAAGGGATATCACGTTGCTAGTGAGTACAGAACTCGCCGAGTTTTGGAAAATTCTTCAATTATTTTTTTTTTTCGCTAGCGCAGTTAAGAGCTATTTGTGGTCGTTAAGAGAATAATAGTCTTTAACATAACACGATTTTCTGGCTTAACTTTAGCTGCTGATGTGAGGTCCCAAACAAATTCAGGCAAAATTGCACTGTTTTCTGTGAATTTTTTTTTTTACTTTTTGGGCCTCTATCTAATATTGACAGGGAAATGAATTTTTCTTCAAGAAATCTTATCAAGGCAGACATAAGTACAAAAGTCGAAAAGCGTACTTTTCCTTCATATCTGATATCTTATCATTTTTTTTAAAACTTGGGTAAATACTCCACAATTATAACAATAGTACATAAACGTCGGAAAATGCATTTCCCCCACCCCTTAAATATTTATTTTATTTATCTATTGTTGCAATAACTTGTAGTAATACTAGGAAGTAATTGAGAAACGGAACCGTTCCAAGTACAGTAAATAACAATTGAACTATCTACCATCACTTTAGAATATATATACAGTCATTCCTGACTTTCAATACATTACTCATACTCCTTTATATGATTCATGGGGTAAACAACAAAACAAAAACAAACTCTTTCAATATTCAAATACGTTTTCCAAAATAAACTTACCCGGAAAAGAACAAGACAAACACAGAACCAAATAAAAAAAAATAACAGCAGAGCGCACACACTCGTTGACCAAAAAAACGTTGCACAAATTCCGCTTGCGTAAAAAAAACCTCTTCCAAAAAATACAGCAAATAGTTTTCTTCGATAAACAACAAGACTTTCCTTGTCTATATTCGACTACTTGTCAAGAGCTTTCCATGAAAGAAAAATATCGCCGCGATAAAAGACGAAATGGACGTTTTGATGACTAGGGTGAGCTCTTGGGTTCCCTTGGCCAACTGAAACTCAACCGAGCGGCGACCGACCGACCGACCTTTCTCCGCACTAGGTCTTGTCAGAAGAAAGTTGGTTGGGAAAGAAACTCAAACTCAACTCCTAAGAAAGAATGAATGTATTTTTTCCCTACGCGAGTTTTTCCCCGCCGAAAATCTCTCCGCGCGCGGAAAGAAATGATCCGTCTTGGTTCCTTCGAATCCGGAGAACGTCTAGAGAGAGGATGGAGCTGGAGGGCTCAGTCACGGTCAAGACTGTGGTGTGTGCATCCCCCCCATATTCGTATCTTTCATCCCTCCCCTGGTAAAGAAGGCTTTTCATTCCTCACCTCAATCGCCATTCGATCGAACCACCCAACCTTCCTCCAAGACCCAACTCACGAGTTTTTCGTTTTCTCCCTCATCGAGGGGAAAGACACTCCCAACGAGAAACTGCCTTCAACTTCTTCCCAATTTCTCTCAATATTACTTAGTTTCGAGCACCTCGATTGTATTCCCTTTACTTACGCTTACAGTTGCTTTTAAAGATCTCCCATTTTTCCATCCCTCCTAATTCTTCTCTGGCCCTTTTTTTTCTTTCTTTCTTGGGTTTGGGGGAAGGTACTTCTAGCGGAGGGAACCAGAATCCCTCGCGGTAGTTCTGAACATTCCTTTGATTTCAAGGAAACCAGAAAAACATTGAGAGTCCCTTAACCAAATTATGGATTCAACTGTTATTTTTTTTCTTCCCTTCCCTTCTCTGCTCTTTTAAGGTACACGGGTAGGGCAAGTCGCTATTTATAACGATTTTTTTTTCGGAACTTAACCGCAAAATGAAATTAACGGGAGACTCCGAATTTTCTCACGATATAAATTATTTTAAACGAGAGAATTATTTCCATATTAAATCAATTTACGAATTAAGTGTAAGGCTAATAGTTATTTACTATAAGCATAAGTTCATAAGATGTGTTCCATAAGTTTGCAATTGGTCACTGAGAGCTTTTGTGAAGTGACGTAGGTCATAGATTATCGTAAAAGCGACGCCTGGTGAGGCGCTGTCAAAGGCTTAGTACAATCTAAATAGGAAGATGGACTGCAAAACTAACGGAGTGTTGTTAATTCTCGCGCCACAAGCTCTCGGTAAGTCTCTAGCATTACGAAGCGCCATACTTATGGAACGTAACTTATAAACTTATGCTATTATTTAGCTGTTTAATAAAATATTTAAGGAATTTCTTTTTTGGGATGAGTATTTTCAAAGTAGATTATCACTTGCGACCTTTTGAACGTGTGTGGGCCCTCTGTTTCGCATTTAAATCTGGGCTTCTATTTTCAACGCGCGCCTTAACGGAAATTGCCCCTGGTTTCAATGTCCAAAATGTGTAAGCATGGGAATAACAACATGATGTCCGAGATGAAGGAGGAGTTACTTTGATTGGAAACCGATTCGCTTTCTCTCGAATTTGATGAATGACCCTGTTAATGAGACGATCTGTCGGTTTACCATCAATTTTCCCTTCCGAAAATTCTTTCCTTACTTCATGGGGTCCGTTACACCCCAACTTGAAAGGGACGGGATCTATTTCGAAACTCCAAAAGAGACTCTTCTCCTCTTCCTCCCCACCCCGGCCCGGACCCCGGGTCATGGACTCACTCGTGTTATGTTTGATGAGAAAATAGTTCACTGCGCTCGACTCGAGAAACGTTTCCATGTTTGAAAATTAAGCCCTGATTTTTCAAACTGGAATTTAGACCAATGCACTAAGGCATGTTCTGTACATTTTAGGTTATATTGGAATATGTAGCTTTGCAGGAGTAAACATTGGTATAATTTCGTGAAGGAATATTTTTCTATAGACGCCCTTCGATCCTTGGTCGGTTGAGCTTCGCACGATTCGTCTTATTTTTTCTTTTTCTATTTTCCCCGTTCACCGTTTTGCTCTTCCCCTTTTCATGGGTCCGTGCTCAAGATGGTTGCGTTGGTTTGTTGCTTGCTTGCTTGCTTGGTTCTTTCGTGATAGGAATGTTTTGCTTTGTTGTTGGTCAATTCTTCACGCGATTGTCCGTTTTATTTTTGATATACCATCATGGGTACCTAACCCAAATATTTCAAGAGTATAAAAAATTCCAAGTACATGGAAATACAAAACTATGGTAAATACAACCAGAATAGACTAGAGAAGACCATTTTCAAAACTATCAAAAGTCGAGGGTAAAATAGAGTATGGTGTGTTTATAGTCACCTTGTTTTTCTTAAGACGCAACATTGATGGGTATGTGGTCAATAAAGAGGTTAGATATTGGGGAATTTGGTGCAAGACTGGTATCTTCGAAGCCCTTTTTAACATTATATTAAACAGACTATACGTGAGGTCCCCACTTTTGAAAAAAGTGTCTATTATATTAAGTATGCCAATTTAACCACCTCTTGAAAAATCTATGATACATCTATTTTCGTATTTTTCAACCTGAACTCTGTACCTGTAACCATTGAGGGGCGGCCGGGGAATGAGAGTACCCCGTACTACAAAAGATGTAGATATCCACTGGGTGGTATACCACAAATATCATTAGATAAAGAGGGATGGAACAGTACTTGTACACATCTTCCGACCACAAAAAAAGAAAGTTTCGTTGATAATAGAATTATTCCGTCGCTACTACCAGTACAACGCACGTGCAACTATGGGGCCGATACCCCTCACAGAAGGGGTTAACCCACCCCCGCCCCCTAACCGCAACGGGATGTTCTTCAAGTAACCCTTTGGGGAGAAGTTTCTGGGATGAACCAATCTCTTTGTTAATAGATCATTTTCTCGTAAAAGTAAAAAAAGCGAGCGGCGACTGACTTGGGCCTTTCCTATGGTTTTCCCATTTTCCCGTCTTGGCTCTTTTCGTGGCAACCAGTAATTAGAGTTGGCCGTTTCCAATGGGATATTGAACGGCGGTTTGACCTTCGACACCGCCCCCAATCCATCATCAACAATTCGATTTTTGGTCAAACTGGAACAAATCCTACCCGCGCCGCATCCGCTATACTGACTTGAAGCGAGTTTGCCCCTTTTCCGCGAGCTCTCTCTTTCATTCTGTGTTGTACAGTACCAATTCCAAAGGACTTTATAAAAGCTTACAATGACCTTTGAACCGTAACATTAACGAGAATTTAATTAATTTCTACCCAACCGGCTGTTGGAAACAATCACGAAAAGTTTCACGTACAGGCCTTGGCGACATTAGGTCACTATTTCGAATTTGCGCCATGTTTTCAAATTCTTTGCTTTTATTCGATCGAATCCAGAGAGAGAGGACTAGAGTAGTCATTTGTCACTGCAACTCTTCTCTTTTTATTTTGTCGCCATCTATGATGTCGAAAAAATATTACGGAGACATAAAAGACATAAAAACGGAAGATTAGCTCCGCCTTCGTCGTCAGCTCCGCCTTCGTCGTCGTCTCGCCTTCGCTCTCTTTAAACTACTCCAGAGCAATGAGATAGAATATATATATGAAACCTAGAGTCACAACGTGAGATCTCGAGATCGACGTTTCGCAATACACCTTTTATCGAGCATGAATCTTTATCAAATACGGGTGGCGCCACCCTAAGAACTTTTTTATTAACGTCTGCTGCTATAATCTGTGTAACAAGCTGTCAAGATAGTTTTTAAACGTGTTAAATAAAATACGCATACGCGAGTATTTGAATTGTAACTCTATCTATCTCATAGAGATCTAACTCATTGCTCCAGAGCCGCATTGTAGCCGTAACAGGCTGAGAAATAAGGATTTTTTTTGCTGAGCGCGTGATCGAGTTGGCTTCGTTTGATTTTTGCACATAACGACTTCTAAAGCCTTCCGTTAACGGTAATCAAACTTAATTTTCAGTGATTTAAACTATTTTTCGTGTTATCGCCGTCTTTTGGTTTTATCTACTGGCAGCGTTTTGCCATAGGTCTTGGAAAAGCTCGTATTGTTTGTTCCTCGGGACTCATGACGGGGCTTTTCTATAACTGTGTTTGAGACCTTACTAAAAATACCTCCACTATCATGTTTTCGCTGTTATTCTTTGAATTTCGGTAATTAAACGTGCGGACTCGACATTTTTTGTTGCTCACTGCATTCCGCTAACGGTGTTTAATTTTTTAATTCGGTTTCATCGTTATTTGGCTCATTTTCGCCGAAAGTGACGCTGTAACGCCGACGTGGATATTGCCTAGTCCTTGTCTCAGACCGTCCTAAAAAGTTTAAAATTCATTATGCCGTCTGCTAAACACTATGATCTCATTTAAATTGTGCGGAAACGTGTTTTAAACTAATATGGGTCATTCCAAGGACACGTGTCTTTTGTGTGACCTCTTTATGTTCGGCTCCCTGTCATTGTAGCCGTAACAGGCTGAGAAATAAGGATTTTTTGGGGTTTGTTGTATCTCGGCTTTTGTTGAGGAGATATTCTTTATACGATTTCAATATTAATTAGCAATGTTACTGTATATAAGTAAGGCATTAATTATACAGTGCCTAAATATAGTTTTTGTAATAATTATCCTTTGCTATTAAATCAATATGGAGTTCATTATACATTGCTAAAATACATTAGAAAGCGCGACAAAATTGTAAGGGTTTACTTGTAACCTCTTGTTTCCCTGACTATCGCTCACTGTCAAACGAACCTTAAACTTTAAACGACGGCCATCATTGAGAGGGAAAGTTCAAATTGCTGGGTCACCCAAAAAAAAAAAAAGAAATAGACATTCTCTGGAATAAACATCGTGGAAAATTTAGAATTCTCTACCAACGGTGTTTCTTAGATATTTTTATTTATATATAAAGATCTCTAGGCCTAGGTTATGAATTTATTCAACCATCGTGATAATATTTCGATATTGATATACCTTATATAACAGAATAAGTTCATAAGATATATGTTCCATAAGATTGTAGGTAAAACGTCATAGATTCTCGTAGAGCAATTTCTGGTGAGGCGCTGTCAAAAGCTTATTACAGACTAAATAGGAAGATGGACTGCAAAACCTAGTGTATAGTCAATTCTCGCGTCGTTCTCGAACTAGCTAGAGCTGTAAGTCTCTAGCATTACGAAGTATAGTTAGTGTTATACTTATGGAACGGAACATATCTTATCAACTTATGATAACAGTTAAAGAAATATATTCGAGGTGAAGTTAAATCTATTCTAGAATCATGATTATTTAAGGGAGCCATTTTCTTCCGGAGGAGGGCGAACTCGAATCTCCATTCCCTCCCTTCTTGAATAAAAAAACGTGTTTCTTTAAATGCACGAGGGTCACGCGCTTTCGCATGTTTGGCGCCAATATTCGGGCCACGAGGAAATAAAAATCCTATAGAGCTGAAATAAAATTTACGCTGCTTCTCCAAAGGATAACAAAACTATACGTAAGACTACAGCAGAAGATGGAGATAGAGTTGTAAACGTGATCTCTCATCGAAAAATATCCATACCTAGCATGAATATCGTATTTCTTGTTTTCTGTCGATCGATCGAGCGAGCGACGCGAATCGCTAGATGACTACTTAAATATCATTTCATCCATGAAAGCGTCAATTAACTAAAACTCCCATACTTCCTCGCGAATTATTACAACTTTCTAGGAACTGAAGGGGGTTTTATTTCTTAGATTTTTATCGTGTTTACTAAACGCCCATATTATGTTTAATGAATGCATTGAAATAGATTCTTGGAGACAGACATGGACATAGACATCCGGTTCATTATACGAGTTCCTTCATGCGTAGAGTAGCTAGAGACTATTCGCGGATTATGAAAACAAATCTAATAACATTGTTATTAAGCTACTGGGTATCATTGCTCGAACATTAATCATATTTTTTAGACATATCGCCTCCATATTGGTCCTAAATTCCAATGAAACAGGCCCTTTGAATACAAAGACAGTAGATAATGCTTCAAACAATGGACTTTTGTGGACTGGTTATGATGAAGCCCTATTTAATGCCTGTGGATCCATATACCGGATCTTGCGTCTTAAGCAGACGTTATTGTAAACACCCCCCTCCCCTCGGAAAGGATCTTCAGTAGTTGAAGCCCGAGCTTGATGTTGTAGTATCCTTGCATGTGGTTAAAACACTTTTACAGGAGCCCTTTGTAAAAAATACATTGTGCCAAACTTCTGGTTGAATTAAAACTACAAATAGCACTGCACACCTTCCTAACTTGGGTCCCAGAATATCCAACCACGTTTTTCGACAACGCGTGACGCACGCCATACGCTAACGAAAAAAAAAGTATTTGAAAGCCCGCATGTTCATTGTTTCATCCCATGGTTAGTTTTCTCTATTGATAACCCAGCGTGTTAAGCCTTGGCTATTAAAACAACAGTGATAACAGTTAGGCTTAGCTGAAATTTAGCTATGAAACGCCAAACGGAACGGACTATGGTTTGTTGGAACTCGTGCGTGACATTTTGGCGGACCAAGACACGAATAGTTGTTATAAAAAGGTATTCAAACCCTCTTTCCCTCGCGTTACCCCCCCCCTTACTTTCAAAGGTATTATATCTACCTGTAAATGTCTGTACGTAACGAATTAAAACGTAACATATAGTGTAGGTGGGTATGAAAGAGGTTTTTTTTTCTTCTTTTCGCGGTCAGAAAAAAATATAATTGATTAGCTTGTATTATGAACTGCAAATTGCAATAAAGGTGTTCCGCCATGCGTGTTTTAATTAAAACTAACTCTATAGGGACTTTGAGTTAGGAAGATCCACCGCACCGCCATTACCCCCTCCCCCTTTTATATATATGTATACTATGCATTTATTAAATTATATCAAAAATAACTTTTCATTTTCTTTTGTGTGTTACAGGGTCTCTTGAAATTCGGAGTGTAACTTCTGCGCCTCATGCATTGCATACATCACATCACCTGACGTCTGACGTAAGTACCATTTTACATTAGGTTTATTATACCCTCCGCGTGTTGTCTGGTCATTTCAAAATGCCAATGGACATTTGCCGGACCCTGGTGCTGGTACAAAGATAAAATGTACGATAGCTACCGTGGAAATAAAAAATTATATGGGATAGTAAAAATACGGTGTACAGAACGAATCGTAAAAAGATAGTGCAGACCTCTCTCTAACTGACCAGTACGAAGGACACTGACTGCGACCACAAAATAATCCTAGCTTTTAAATCAAATCAAAGACGCAGGCAGCTTCTTTGGGTTTTATCTTTATGCTGTTTTGTAAACCCATATCCAAAAGGAGACAAGCTGTAAAAAACCTTGAAGAAGAGAGGTGGAATGGAGGCGTAATCTCCATAGTTGTAACGGAGCCTCTGTACCGCCATCTACCTAAAAGTAGTCCTCACATTATTCCAATCGTCGACAACGCCTCCTGTGTCTTAAAAATAGAAGCTAATTTATTAGAATAGCTTCTATTTTTAAATGGCGCTAGGAGGCAGCACTTAACAATCCTCTACTAAAGGTAGGGGAGCGCGCAAGATACTCTGGGAGACGTTCTTGCCGCCGCACAACGTGGCCCAGGATTATTTTTACTCCATCTCACCTCTCTCTTTAAAAGGTATAAAAATACTTTTACCAAAGGAATTTTTGGGGGAATTTTTCTTTCCAATTATTTCTATGTAGGAATAATTCGCCTATTGTGTTTGAGGTATTTAGGTGGGATAGGGAGTAGTGACACCGCGACTTATTTTCCCATACAGTCAAAGGTTAGTATCTGCCATTACCGCGTGATAAAACAATGAAGTTCCGTAACGTTCCGCCCGTGTGCACACATGATTCTTTAATGAGCAGAATTTTTCATCCCCCTTTCCTATCTATGAACCATGGAAGGCTATTAATGTTACATATCCATCCGCGCCGTCGTTTCTTTTTCGACTGTGATAATTCCGGTAGACGTACGGGTTTCCCAAAGCGCCCTGCTTGCGCTTTAGGACCCAACAACATCCTGTGTCGACTTAAACAAAACTTTTCACACAATTAAAATGGCCCCGTCAGAACGAATACCTATACTTTATCCTATATTCCCAGTTGCGGAGGGATTTATTACTTCACGGAGAGCGTAAATTGACATTGATACTAAGCCGATTGCAACGCCTTCACACTGTGAAGCTTATAAATTGAAGTGAATATTTTTAAACTTATAATTAATTGACTGACTTATAATCAACGCCTAGTCCAAACCTCTTTACCTAGAAGGCTGAAATTTTGCAGGCACGTTATTCTTAAGTAGTAGGCACGCCCTAAGAAAGATTTTTGCAATTCGCGGCCATCTAGAAAAATGGCGACCATAAATGTAAATCTTCATGGAATAACATTGATTGCGCGTTTCAACCGATTTCACTAATATAATACAGACGAGTTTTATAGCTTTCGGATTCAAAGTGCATCCATCTTTAAAAATGTGGGCGCTTTGCTGCAAGTAGTAACTGTATAAATAGCTGAAAGTGGAGATAGGTAAGGTTGAGATCACACTTCATAATAATTTACTTTTGATACTTGATGATGACCATATTTTTTTTCATCAAATACTTCGCGATGACGTTATATTATTCAGCGCGAGTTAAAAATGGCGGGAAAGGGTTGCATCGCGGCACGTGGACAAATTTATATTTAAATCAGATTGGGGACGCTCCTATCGTTACGTAGATTTCTTGATAAGCTTGATTAAGGTTTTTAAAATTCGACCCCCGCAAATTCAAAATAGGATGGATTCTATGAACAGACCCATTGGGGGGCCGTGGCTATTTCAGCGGGACGAGTGTATGTGGAATGGGCACCCTATCGTCAAGGGGTTAAAATGGGGACAATGACGTCATGCTAAGGATTAAATATCCCATGGGGTTGGACTATAACTTTTAAAAAGTCCGAACGTAAAGAATAAACTTGCTTCTCCGAACCGACTAATCTTTATTCTAGTTATTTTAGTTTAAAAGCGTACTGTAGTGCCGGGTTTATGTATGGAAAATATATGCATAGTTCCTTCCTTTGGCTTTAGTATCAACTTGGGATTGATTACCATTGAAAGGGGCCCCTGAATTTTTGCGGCCGCCTAGCGGGGCACCCCTAAAATTACAATTTTGAATTTTTCCCGTCCATGAAGAATTGAAACTGGGTTCAATCATCCATCCCCCTTATAAAATATAGTTCTATATAAAACGTACGTTCTTTTGATATATATGGACCTGGTAGGATCCATTAAAAAATATATATCAGGGTCGGAAAATTTACATTTTGGGGATTCCACTTCAACCAATGATAACATACCTAATTTTAAAGGGATCGCGCACTTACTAGCTAAAAACCCTTACGAAGATAATAAGTATTAGACCTCTCTAAAATATGTTTATACCTCAAACCGGATTCGCGTAAATTCAATTCTTTATATACATTTTGTTTATAGTCTTGGGAATTATATTTTAGGGTCAAACCCCTGAAACACTTACAATAAAAGTTGTATTTTCATTTGCATAAATTAGTTCTTTAGTTAATTCCCGCAGGAAATGAAGAATGTAATCAAAATAGACAATGAAACTTCTTGCATATTATTTGAAACGATTTAACCCGTCCGTTTCGAATTTAAAAGATTTCAACAGAAACTTCTATATATAAGAGGACTTTAATTCAATTATAATTGCACTGTCTCCTTTAATGGGCATCATTTTTCGAGCTATAAGCGTCACCGTAAAGAAGGACCTTTTATGATAGTTCTTTTTCCCATTTGGACTGCCGAGTGCCCGCCTGATAAGTACAAAGAGAATTAAGTTACGTCTGCGTATAATGATTTGGAGCAGACGACACCCCGAGGGCACCCGATGCTTTTTGCTTCCAGACGAAAATTATGCAGCTCCCAAAAGAAAAAGGGAGAGAGAGAGAGAAAGAATAAAAAAGAAACACCATCCTTTTTTCATGGTCTATGGAATAATTTGTTTGTCGCGCCAGATGAAGATAGGATAGCTCTGTAATGTCCATTTGCAACACGCGAGATTTTCATTTGCAATGGAGCTACGAAACCCTATAGGGGATAAGAAAACTGCGTGAATTGTTCATAAAACCGCAAGGATTTTGATTTTGTGATTCTAAAAACAAGTTACTTCTTTCATTGTCATCTTTGGAATATGAATATTATTTACTCTTTTCAAAAGACCTCAAATACAGAGAGTCACTTCCTTTTCTTGAAGGGATAAGCTGGACTCGAATTTTCTCTTTTTTAGTCGAAACTTCGAAAGAGCGTATAAAATTATGAATATATCAATTGGAATTATGTTTCTATCTACGATATTAACAAAGATACAAGCAATTAAGTTTCCGCGAAGCACTGGGAAGTACCCCTATTGGACGAATAGTACCACCTGACTTGTTCATCCAATAGGGGTACTTCCGAGTCGTTCGCGGAGAAGCCAAGCGCGTAGTGTCAAAAATTCAAGCCTGGAGTATCCCTTTAAGACACGGAACATCCGGTATGTTGATCCAAAGACGCCAGATATGATTTGAAACAAAAGGAATTTGGTGGACTTGTTACTTTGAAGCCCTATCTAACGTCTTTGTTGTCCACATACCAAATCAATGTTCCCTCTTAACCGTTCATCAAGAAGAATATACCGAGGACCCCCATTAGAAAGGGTCTATTACATAGTCTGTCCAGGAGAAAATAGTCTATCCATAAACAGGGAGGGTAGTTCAATCACTCAATATTCTCAACCATCTCTTGTACAAATCCCGATTATTCAACTTCACCAGTTGGCCCTTCTGGCTGACTGCTGGTTCAGGCTGAATATATATATATATATATTTTTCTCTGGCTTGCGTAAGTACGCAAAAATTCAACACAACTTTTGGATGATCCCCGCGAGCTGTTTCCTTTTCGTTCTGGTCGTCGTCGTCGTCGTTGTTATTATAGATCCCCGACTCTTTATTCGCGGCATAGGTCCAAAATATCCATCCCACTCTTGTAGCGAGCCCTCAGCATCTCTGGCGACGTTTAATTACGCAATCTTCCACCACGGGCAACCCTTTTATTAGCGTGGACCAGAACGCAGGGGGACCAAACTTAATCATTCTTTAGGCTTACTAAAGGCGGGTCGTATTACTTACTACACTTGCACGGAACTTCTATCTTCGAAGTCCCAAAGTATAGTGGCGCTAACACCGCACCGCGCAATTTGGGGATAGTTTTTTATTTTTTTCTAGTCTAGAAGCTTGTATGGCGTTAAGAGCAGACATTGTTAGAAAATTACGGAACTGACCATGGTCGTAGGAAGACTGCACGCTATCTAGTAGAGAATATCTTTTACATAATTTAGTCATTGCTCTCTTGGAAGTGCGTGAACTAATTTGCTTTGGTAGTGGGAATTAGGTTATGTCATCTGTTATGAAGGCAATGTGCGAAGGGATGTGGAATACGTTAGTTTTATACGAGTACTCAGTTTATCTCTATTGTTTTTAAATCGATGAACATTCGTGTCCATGAAGAGTTGGGAGGGTTGTGCCGAGACTTGTGTCAATGCGAATGAGACTCAGCACCTGGAGGGCTTTTTTTGGGTGATGGTAGATGACACCAGGCGGATGGGGCCGCTCATATTAAAGGCGCCAATAAGACTAACGCCGAGAAACTAAGCTGTTAGCCTGGAGCTATCTATCCGACGTACGACAAATTAAATAGAATTATATTCATATACAGGGTGTTTCTGATTAGTCTGTTATAAATTAAAGGGTGCTATGTTCTTAGGATCAAAGTTGAAAGTTTCAAGGGATATGGGGGTCTGCAATATTAAGTTACGGTGATTATGAGCTCCCAAACATTGATTGGCCTTTATGTGGAGTAATTAACGTCACTTTACGAGCGTACGCACACTTCTACAAGACAAATATTAAAAAATTTCTTAGTTTGAAGGCTGATATGTCTCACTCAACATGTGTGAATATTTCCTTTTAGTGGCCAATCAATGTTTGGGAGCTCATATCTCCCGAACTAAATGTTGTAGACCCCATGCACGTTCTTTGACACTGGCCACTCAGTTTGACCCTTAGAACACACTCTTTAATTTATGGCAGACTTATCAGAAACACCCTGTACATACCAAGGAAATTCAAGTATTATGATTTTAATATAATACAGAAAATATTATCGCCTACACACTTACGTTTCCCATTTCTAATTTTATTATTTATAGATCATAATTTCGTAATATTGTTTTTTTTTTTTTAATTTTATTTAATATTAGATGAACATTTCGATGGCTTTATTCTCTCCGAACTAGCTTACAATCGCTAGAGAGAGAGAGAGGGGGAAGGTTTTAGAGGAATGTGGTCCATTTTCGAAATTGCAGATATACGGCCTTCCTAACTAATTTAGGCTTTCAAAACGAGCGACTAATTATCGGGGACGGAAATTAATTCATTAAGTCCAAAACAGCTTGGCGATTCTAATAATGGATTATCTTTGGTATATATATGAATTAATTTCGGCTTATCTCGAGTATTCATGGGACCGATTTAACAGAAAATGAGGTTTATAGCGCAATACGATATTAAACAACCTTAATTTCATGGGGGTTTATATTTAATTGAGGTAGAAAGCACGTGAAAATGAATATAATTTATTTCTCCATGAGTGTTAAATTATGATCCTTAAAGGGATAATGAAATGGTAATAAAACTATTAAAAGTGCGAGTGTGCCACGAGTTTCTCTTCATTTAGACAAAGGCGCGATTTTAATAGAGGGATAAATTACACGAGGCGTGGTTAATTGCTAATTAGTTACTGGTTTTAACCTTTATAAAAATACACTAATACAACCTTAATTTAAAAAAATAAGAGTTAGACTTAGCATATCAACTTCTGGAAATTATCAAATATTAACGGAAAGGTTATGGAAAATTACGTTTTGTACATAGTTTTCAGACTAGGAGGGTTTATACCGTTTACACAAGGAGGCCAGGCTTCAGGTGTTACACAAGTAAGCTAGACTCCCTGTTGGAGTTAAAAGCCAGGCCTTCTTGCGTACATGGTATGAATCCTACTACTCTGAAAACAATGTGTAAGTGATTTCATTATCCCTTTTATAAAATAAATAAAATCATAAACGTTATCTGTTGAAAGTTAGAAATATTGTCACGAAAATAATTTAGTTGAATTGAATATTCTTAAACGAATTTATTAAATTCTTGATAATCACGGAGTAGGAGATGGGTACCCCTTTTGATGTTTCGTTGGTTTGCCTGCCATTGGTGCGATTGTTAGAGAAAATTTTGTTATAAATTTATATACGTAAAGCGTGCAAGCTCCACTTTACCAAAGGGTTTTAGTTATTCTTTTGGGAAAATTCACATAAATATGGTTCTCTAAATACGCTCTTCGGGGAAAACAATGGGCACTGTAAATTTTAATAGCGTAGAATTCTCCGGACTTCGTACGTATACGCGTTTAATATTATTTTAAAACTCTAATTTCACTTTGGCACGAAAGGGGTGGGACGGAATAGCAGCGATTCACTGTTAAGACGAAAAATGGAGAAGGAAAAAAAAAATTCATTCATATTCAAAAGAGACGAACTTCTGCTGGCCATTAAAATTAAGTGAATTAAATACAAGCCTAAAGGGCACGGATGTCACGTACCCTGTATTTTCCTGTTCCCCCTAATGTATCTCAATTACATCTTTCTTGGGTGAACCGAAGAAAGATTTAGTTTTCGGAAAACTTTCCAACAAAAGGGGGGGGGACGTGTCAATTTTTCGAGGAGACCATATTAAAATTGAATCGTACTACCTTTAAATTAAATTAAATTACTTGTACGCTTAAAGTTGGATACGATGTATGTCCCTAGTTTTATAGAATTGGTCTATCTATTCTCCTTCAAGGATATAAGTGAAGGTCAAACGTATTATAATGGTAGCAAAGTCTCTCTTTTAAAATTTATAAAAGCTCGCGAGGTTCAAATTACGGGGTTTTGTCCCGCTGCTTTATTAAAGGACACATTCAAACACCGTATTTTTAGTATCAAATCATGGAATTAAATAGATATCAACGCGTTTATTGCGTATGAACTTTAATTTCTTTTGTGAGCGCGAGAGCTACAGTGCTGGGTTGCACCAGGATTACACTAGATTGATTCACGTGCACTTTTTCTCTAAGTTTTTCTGCTCCAGGTTATTCGTTTCGCTTATATAATGCTTTGGTTTCGGCTTCTAGGCAACAGGTACAACGATAATAACAATAATAATAATAATATCTTTCTCTCTCCGTATGTCAAAGGTCAATATTACTTGTCACTGGTAAATGGGACGTAGATGGGTCCCCCTAGACTTTAGTTTTAGTGACTTTAAAGGTTGGGTAATGATATAGATAGAGGAAAACGTGACTAATGACGTTTGCACGCCTTCCTAACTTTCCCTGTGCTTGGAATTTCTTAATAATTATTCTGGTATTCGGCTTAGCTACATGGACGACCGATAAGCCCTTTTGGGACGAGACGTGATGTCCATTTTGGGAGAAAAAGAAGAAGAAAAAAATAGCCTAAGTTTTCAAATGAGTTTCTATGATTTACAACTTGATAGTTACCTGGAAAATATTCATCCACTTTAACAACCGAACTGAGTGGAAGTTGCGATGCACCATAAATATAATCTAGGCTTCTTTACCTTTGCCGTAATACGGCTTAGAACTGACGAATTTTCTTTCATTTGAAAAAACGCGAAACCGTTTATATCTTCTTGCGCTTGTGGTTTGGTTTAGACAAAATTAAAATACCATTTCTTACAGCAAACTAGATTAAATTTGCCCTCATTTACTTCGCTGTCATGTAACGTTGTCATTACGCTTGAAAATTGGGAATTTCCGAGAAAACAAATGGATTGTTAAAAAGAAAGAAAAAAAAAGGTCACGACCCCGCCAATGTAAGCTTACGTTTCCTAGTAGTAATATTTTTTCGCCTTTATATTTTACATTGATAAATGATTGCTGCCTAATTAACGTTATGCCAACTACCACCAGAGATACGTTAGTTCGGCCCGGGGTCCCAATCTGCGATGAGTTTCATACCCCAAAAAATTCAATGTCAGAAAGACCGGCGATTTTCGTTAGAGCGTAAACAAAATTCTATTGGGCTAATTGCTATTTTTCGAAAGGCCCCGAGGGAAATGAATGATAGGAAATGATACTAACATCCATCCATGTCTGGTCCAGCGTCTATGGACATCCTTCGGAAATAGGTTATCATTGGTTTTTGCAAAAACTCCCTCAGGGCCACAACTGTTTAAAAAAGAAAAAATAAGGCTGACCCATGTAGCATCGAATACTATAATAATAATGTATACTCTCGTTAAATTTAAACATAATTATTTTGAAGCAATTCATTGTCACGGTGTGTTTTTAAACGCGGTGTTGTAGAGCTTACATCCGGGCTACTACTACCACCTTTTGTTATTTGCCCTAGTGAAAGTTTGCGTTTCTTAATCAAACCTGATTCCATGAAAATGTCTATCAAATTTTTCATTATTTATGAAAGAGGCCTCAAATTCAAATAGACCTTTCCATTTGTGTTATATTTTTGATACTTTATATAGGTACGGAAAGTGGGTTTGAAATAGCTTCGAAGTTTCATTGGAAACGTCTATTTGTAATCGAGGAGGTAATAGACCGTGCATATACGAGACCAGTTTATTCGCCTCGTGAGAACCGGTTTCGTTTTACGTCCATTCTATCCATTGTTTAACTAAGTATACGATAAGCGGAACACCATGCACCGTGATAACACCTAACCCCAAAAATTCTCACTTAAGTTGGTTCCCAAAACAATCCAATTGGTTTGGTTAAGTAGAAAAAGTTCGGATTAGGCCTAGTCAAATATCATTTTACAAAAATATGCTTCACTTAAAAATTGTTTTTAATTAATAAAGGTCTTGTTACCATTTAAAAGGGTTCAAAAACCCCTTCTGAAATATTCGATATCAGTTTGGGGAGTGCGTTAGTGGCGTTATAATAATTCTAAGCATGTATATATACATTAAAAGCAAAGGCTTAGTGAACAAATTAATGCACAAGGACAAAGAAGAAGCGACAGGTTAGGAAGGACCACACCACTCACTCTCTATCGCCAGCGATAACTAAAACCAGATAAAATCTCTTAACTCGGGGTCGCGTTCTCTTTGACTGGAGATGATTTAAATATCCGGTTCAAGAAAGAATATTTTCACTGAAAATCAATTTACAAGCTTTATCTTAATTGCGAATAAGACTTTCCCCTTCCTAATTTTCCCCACGTACATACATACCAGGGTACTCGATCTTAAAAGTAAGACACGCAATTTCTAACCAACTAAAACCTTAGAAACAATGCAATTCACTTAGAACCTCGCTTATAGACGTTTTCGGTAAACACTATCCATCAAAATAACCCAGCGAAACATTTGAACCGCGCTCCAAGAAAGCCATAGCCTAGCTAGAAAAGGGGCGCGAAATTAATGAATATTTCCCGCCAAATCCGATATGAAAGTAGATTCAATTCAACTTTAGTTTGCAGTAGAAATTGTATTAACCGTACTCTGAGATTCAAGTAATATACCTACTGACCTCTGACATTGTTAAATTCAATTAAAATTTTAAAATGACCAGCATTGAACCGTATTATAATAAACTTGAAATTTGTTTTCCCCTTAAGCCTAAATAATAAATACGACAGGAAACTCAAAATAAGAGATGATTCAAAAACCTATTAAAATAGAAAGAAAACGAGTTGTACCCAGAGTCAAGTATTTTATGAGGTAATGGCACCCAATGTTATTTCTCCGATAGAACGAAATGCGGTTTAAGGTGTGGTACTGCCATTACTCGATACTGGCGTACAGAAAAATGCGAACTCGGAACCTTTTCTTATTCTTTTCTTTGGGGGGCCGTGGGGCACAACTTTAAAATAGAATAATGATATATCTTGAGATAGGGATTGAAGGAATTAGACAGTGGAAGAAATATACTTCAAAAAATTGGTACAAAAATGTTCAGGTATAAGAAATCGCCCGGGGCCAAACAAGGTATAAGATCACGACTAAAGATGGGTGCCCTATACTATAAGTGTAGTTTTTTTCTTCTATCCGCCACTAGGGGGGAGGTCGAGAAATCAACTATTTTTTTCTGCTGTATACCATCACCGCAAGTCCATAACCTAAGACATCACGAATAATTGCTACCAACAGCTACTGTACATTAGAAGTTCATTATTATGAAGTTTTAGTATTAAAATTTTAATACATTCGGGGTGGTAGGAACGAATTCGGTTCAGTGGACGAAAGATTTTGAGTCGAAAATGTAGCTTTTATGACATTTTGACCTCCTGTGTCACCGTTTATAATAGGGAGTATTTTACGGATGACCCCTTTATTAAATTATATGAGCATTGTCTTTTTGTTTCTTGATTAAATGTAAGGGGTCATACGTAAAACACTATTAATTAAATCAGTGAGAGGTGTAACTTAGGGCCAAATGTCATCGAAGTTACATTTTCATCTTTCCATAGAACCATCCCACTGTACTTCAGTCCTTTACCACCCTCATGGCAGGATTAATTTTCAATGTTCTACTTCAAATTAATATACTTCTTATGCCACCATTTCCGACCCAAATTATATTGTGACTTCATTTCTATTAAATTTGGAAATAAAATTGTAAATTATATAGCTGGGGAAATTATACTATATTTTGTTAGTAACTGGAAACTCGCATTTTGATTATTATTTTTTTTATCTTTGAACCCACAAGTACTTTTGAGTAATTGTTATTTATGGGTGGAATTATATCCTCAGGTATAACGTCAGTTTCTTTCCTGGTAGGGGGACAAGTTATTTAATATTAAGACAATGAAGATCACGGTGGGGGGACCAAGGGCCATTACACCGGATATGAACTAATCTTTACTCGAGGGGCTCCACACAGAATCTTTATGGGATTAATTTGTACGTAAATTTTTATCAATTTTAGTAGAGTGACGTGCACCTCTTTTCGTTGAAGTTCACGAATTTCTATTTATCTTTGTTTAATATAAACGAGGGGCTAATCACTGTCAGATTCCCTGTACAGTTAATCAATTAGTACAGTAAAAGGTACAGCCGTGTACACCGATTACACTGAGTGACCTGCCCCTCGATTAAAAATAATTTCGAATATTTTTCCAGTATATTGGATACGAATTAAACTTGCGGAATTAATTAGAAAGCACTTGATTTTTCTATTATTTATTTACATAGAGAAATGTGAAAGTTTCGAGAGGAAATTAAGGTTTAATTCGGTTTAGTCTAGCGTAACGAAAATATCGAGTATCCATCCGATTTATAAAATGGCCCTAAGGTTTTTGTTTTCTTTTTCAATTCACCTCTTCATTTAACAATATTAGCAGAGATTTTCCCAACCTTTTAAATATTTTAATTCCTTAAATTTAATATTCTCTTTAAATTTGCAATTATTTCCGCTTCGTAAATTATTATTACTTAAGGAGATTTAAAACGTTTCAAGATAATATTATTTGGTAAGGTTTAATATATACATATTTTAAATTAAATTAAATTAAATTAAAAAGAAGGGGTTATGGCGGCGAACTTGTTTTAATTTTTTTTTTCAAAGATATTCGTTATTTGTTATTTTAACTGTAATATTTTTTTGGGATTGAATTAACAATATTTTCGAATTTATTTTCGCATTTTAAGGAATTTAAAGAACGGTTTAAGAAATATATGAACTTCCTATTTACCGTTCTGGTTCAATAGATGGTATACTAAAGAAGTTAATACTAAAAATACCAACAACCAAATCTTATTTAATACCTAACCAAGAATCTATTTTAAAGAATACCACGTATGTTTTTTTTTTCATTATTATTAATTTTTTTATATTTCAATCTATTGTTAAAATACATTATGAAACCAGTTTCACTATATTTAATATAAAATAGACCTTTTGTTAGTGTTATATAGCGAGACTTTTATTATCGTGTTTTCGCCCCCTTAGAATATAATGAATATCAATACAGGTTAGATGTTTACTTTGTTAGCGAAATTAAAAACATAGCCTTTGACGTATACTGCCATGAATGTACCTTTTAAAATCACGTGAATATTGAAATATACAACTTTAAATATACCCTTTATAAATAATAAGCGAATTTTAAAAGAAATTAAGGGTTATTCGCGAGAAAATATGGCAAATTCATGCTTAGCTCGCGTGATGCAAGTTACACGTGCGTGACACCTCACGTCTCTCTCTCTCTCGCTCTCTCTCTCTTTGACTGGCTTCTTTATGTATATGTTATGTTATATATATAATATGAATATTCTGTTAGATATTTTTCTTTTATAATTCTTTTTCTATATATATATATATATATATATATATATATATTCCTAAGAATGTCATGATGAATTAGACCAACCAAGGCTTAGAAAGAGGCCTAAGAATTTCACTTCGTCATCACTTTGAAGTTGTTTTTATGATTATTTAACAGAAAGAATAGGTAGATGATTCAGTTTTTTGGCTATCACCCAAGAAAATCGTTAGGTTTTGAGGACAATATTAGATAGGTTAAGCTATTAATTCTTTCCTAAATTTATAGGAACATAGCCATAGATATAAGAAATAATATATTTATTTTATTATCGTTAAGGGTGCAAGTTTAGGCGATGGTCTTTTATTGTTTGCCAAGGGAGCCAAAAATAAAAATAACTAACAATATCTTGCTGGGTTTTAGTGGGAAAAGGACGTCGTCAGGGTTTTGGGGTATCGCTGGGAATGTACGGCTATTAACGATACCTCCCCCCATACACAAGCACTAAATATAAGAAAGACAGAAGAAAAATAAAAACAAAATGCCCCATTCGTTTTCTTTATATTTCATCGCTGACATACCAATTTTTCATCATGAGAATGTACCAGGCTGTAATATAGGGGTTTTTCAACTACTGTGGTGGCAGTAGTTTCACCAAAAAATTTTATCGATACCAACCTATACCCATTTCCTTTATTTTTATCTATCATTCGCGTGTCGTTAGAAGTTCCTAAATTGACGTACTTGTTGTAATACAGGGTGTGTTGGGATGATCCTATGGGAAATCAATAATGAGCTGAAAATGTATGTAACGTCTATTACATTTTGCCCTAGGGGTCACCCCTAAAGAAGTCATGATTAGATTGTTTTATGGATGACCCCTTAATTAAATTAGTACTGTCTTTCTGTTTCTTATTTAAATATAATTATTAAAGGGGTCATAGGTTAAACACTCGAATCATATCTTTTAAAGGTCAAAATGTCATAGAAGTTACATTTTCGATTCTAAATTGGCCAAGAACACCCCCTCAACCTTTCAGAAGCGTGGTACGCTTCAACACGAGGTGGTGCATTTTCGACTCAAAATCGATTTCGCATAGAAACATCCCAATATACTTCGGGTTCTATAATTATACCCTTTCCTTTTTAGAATACACCCTGTATTATTGCAACTTCGTATTATGAACTACTAGAAATTATATTTTTTTGCGGGCGGTGGTTTTGAGAAGACTTAATAACTTGGAAGCGATAATCTTTGTAAGATATTGTCTATAGAGAGAGAACACGAAGGTTTTTTAGTGGATATAGTATCCTAGGAAAGCTGTACGGTTATGACCCTCCTATATTCCTTAAATTGGATCCCGAACGATCGTCTAGTGAGTAGTCTTTAAAAGAGAATGTAATGTCGCGTGTTACGGGAAATTCTTCCTTCCGGAAATGACTTTAACAGCATCCTTACTACCACTTCCACCCCCCATCCTGATAGTTTCTTCTATATTTTTTTTTTATTTTTTTATTTTTCAAGTTTCGATGCGGACATAGCTCCATGGTTGGTCTATACTATCACAAAAGAGATATATAACAACAAATACATTTTAGCAAAAGAAATAATAATAGCACGTCAAATTAAATTTCTTTGGATATTATTATTTATTTTTTCTTTCTCTCCGTCGCTTTCTTTCTAACAAAGGTTTAGGTAACGTCCTCAGTTCGTTGACCAGGTCAACAACGGACGGGCCTCGGCGATTTTTTAAATTATCACTCAACAATTAAGTTGTAGTGACGTGGTATTAAACGTCCAGGCGCATCCCTGCCCATGCATTTATGTAAATCTTAATTACCTTATCTGTATTTTAGAAAGTGGTACGTCTGTTTGTTTATTCTTCATGCACAGTCACAATTAGTTAATTTCTAGATTTTATTTGTCAAACTACATCATGGTTGATATCATTAACACTGGGGGAAGGTACATTAATTAGAAGTGGGCGAGTTCTTCTCAAGTGTTGAGACTTAGGCGAACCCTTAGCCATAAAAGCTGTAACGAACATTATATTTTTAGCTTTATGAATAACCCCTTATCGTTTAGTTAAACGTTTCAAGGAACGAAACTTACGTACATCATGCGCATATTTCATAGCAGCAGAAGTAAATGAACCGAAGTTACCGGAGTCCTATTGTTTATTCATTAAGCACAAGTTCCTCACAAACCCCCATATTTCAACCCCGACGATAGTCTCGTTCCTCTACTCTTTCGAGTCACAACAATTTTGAAAACGCCACCAAGTGGCCAATGTTCGAGTAACCGGATTTTCCGGGAATTAGTTAAAGTTTTTAAAAATGGCGACTTTTTCCCTCGGAAGATTCTTTTGGGGAGAGGTTCACACTCTTTGAAAAACTTTTCGAGTAGGATAAGAAGACTTTTAACATACTTTTGTCCAATGTCTGACTTTAGAATTTCAATAAATCTTTCCCGACTTGAAGTCACAAATGGTCGATTAATATTTGAAAGGTATTTCAAAAGATCATCCCTAATGTTTGCACCCATTATCGAACGTAAGCCTAGGGCCTAGGCTCCTAAGATAGAAGCAGACGCCTATTTCTCAAAACAACGACTATTTATTCATACTAACGATATTGCGCGGATTTGTAACTAAGCTGTAACTATGGTCTTTGGTGCCAGCGTTAAATTTCGAGACGATTCAGGTAGAGGTACAGCTACCTTGATTTTTACTACCCCCACGTTATGGAAAACGCATTATACAAATTTTGCCCTCTCCGGTAACTTCGGTTCATTTACTTCTGATAGCAGTGGGAAAAAGGCTATTTATTATGTAGTGTCTACGTAGATACGAAAGTCTTCATTGTTTAAAGTCCCTTAAAAGTTAAAACAACGGGACAATGTCGCCGAGTAGGCTTAGCTATAGTTTTGTTAAATTCCGACCTAAAACACGATGAAATCCTTCCGGACTTTCTGAGAAATTAGTCTTGGAAAATTATTATTAACCATTTGTTTCTCGGCAGTATTAATTAACGTAGAGATTATGAAAGGGATATTTAATTTAAAGCGCGACAAAACGAGATATCACTAGCCCCCCCCCCCCACCTCCCATTTCAGTCTCACAGTCTCTCAATTATTCCCCGGGATAAATTGTTAACTGCTTCAAACTGGATGCAAAGTTATACTTAAACTAAACAACTTTAATGAAGAGACACTCGGAAATTCCTAATATTCTCGTAAAATGGAGTAAATCCTCTAGAAATCCCTATTTACGGTCACTGATTTTAAGTCCCGCAAAACCTAATAAAGGGCCCCCTTTTAGGGCCCAAGGATTAAAGTTATGGTTCCAGTGAAGAGAGAGGGGGGCCCATATTTCCGCATAAACCTTAAAAGGGATCCATCTAAAGGACCAAAATTCGCTATTATATTTAATTTTCACAATAAACTCATCTGACTGGTGGTGGGTGACTCACAACGTTTCTCACTGCAGATTAAGTTCTTAAGGACTATTTTCTATGTTACCGTGCTTTATAATGTATATCCCTCCGCCTTAACTAAAAGGTCAGCTATGATGTTGAACAGTAACTATCACCAACAGAAAAGACCCGTCTTCTAACAAACCGTCTTCTAACAATATTTTGAGGGGGTTACCCACCTGGTACGACGACCCCCGCGGACCCTTCTATTGACCATACAGGTTTATAAGCGAAGAAATGGGACCGTACCAACAGGCCCAAACTCGAAATTTGGAAAATACCACTCGCTTTTGTGTTGAAGCGATGAGGTGGCAGTTTTTTTTCCTTTCTCGGTGTAATTCCGGGGTTATACTACGAAGTCGGGGTGTTTTTTCCATGGACTAAAGAGTAGTCAACCGTTGAAAAGTGTTGGGCAGCAAATGGACCCCCGATACTCGCGTATCAGAGTCGGAGTTCAATATAACTGAAGTTAAATGGACCGTAAGTTTAGCTTCAAACTAACCGAATTTACAGGTGGGATAAGGTATAGATTCTATTGTTAATTGTGACGTTTTCAGGCCCATTTGTTGAGGATTAAAATAGTACGGGGAATTGTATACCACAGACAGAATTGTCTGAATTTATATATTTCTAGACGTTCTTGGGTTTTGCGTTTATTTCTTGTAAGGTATTTTTTGGGGGGGAGGGGGGTCCCAGATATCTTTAATCCTAATAAATGATGTACGGAAAATTTCAAATTCTAACCCGGTTTTTTTCCGCCCGTAATGCGATTTACGATTTATCCGAATCACTATTAACAGGGTGGTTATATCGTGTTAAACCGTACCACAGTTTTACGCAAAGTATGATTCTTAAAAATGACATTTTGCCGTCATGGTCACAGTTTTTATGTTAAGATTGGAGTGTTTTACTTTTACGTCATCAGATTATCACTTAAATTTAATTAAGGAATTGAAAGAAAATGATTTCTATTTTAATTAAGGGGTCATCCGTATAATAATTCAATTTTAATTTGAAAAGGGTGACTTTTAGGTCAAAATGGAGATAGAAATTACATTTTCAACTCAAAATCACCCAAACCTTTCATAAACACCCTGTATAGGGGGTGCGAGCCGATATCACACAATATTCATTGACTGACGGGTCTTGTCACGCCAATCTCATACGAAAAATACACTGCAAAGTCGCACGATAATTTTCTAGGTTTTTGGTATTTTTTAAAAGAAGTTCTTGATGCTTTTTCCCTGGAGTGTCATAAAAACTGTTGAAAGAAAACAGGAGTTGAGCGCGAAATTTTAGTTTAACGAGAGCGTGTCGGAGAATATTGGAATAATGTATATTTTTTTTTCTTCTCCACAGTAGCTATAAGAAACAAACTTTACGCCCGCGTCTCAGTCAAACCCTAAACCGACCGTACCGTGTGAATGTGATATTCTTTCTTAGACATTTGTCGTCAACAACCCTCCCTCCCCAACCTACTATAAAATGACATCCTTTACGAAACCTCCCCCTATACGGCTAAGACTAACTAAAGTTTTCAAGTAAAGGCAGTGGCAGATTCTTTAATATCCTTTATGGTACAGAAACCAGTGTGCTTGCATATTACAACACTAGTGGCGTTCACCTCATCTTGTGGTGGTAGCGTGGTTGCTGTTTGTGTCATTACGTAATGTAATGTGTAATATATATATATATAAAAAAACACACATAGGAAACCACTTTTTCTCGCAAACCATGCGTAAAGATTCAGAAGAACCTTGTTTAATATTACAGAAATCTACTTTTTTTCTTGGAGTTTTTCTTTTGAAATGGGTTATTTTTATTTTCTATTTTCGCTTTCTTGTCATGTAAGATTGCGTGGGGGTATTTACCCTTATAGTAAAGGCGGGGAAACTCGGGGGTGTTGAAATCGCGGGGAAAAACGTTCCTTCAACGGTTACTAGTACCTACCGTCTTTAGCCCAAAATTTACCGATCGGATGGGCACTTTTTTACTCGGGCTTTTTTATGGGGTCCTCGGAGAATCGAGGCGAGGCTTAGCGAGGCTGAAAAATAATCCGCTCATCGCATCTCTCTTTATTTTTCTCTCCGTCACTTTGTGTGCCCCACTGTATACTACAAAAAATGCCCTGTTAGAACAACTTGGCTTGTTCTTTTAAAACCCCTCTCTAGTCTTCGCGTTGGTTGGCATGGGAGACACTAGCGGAGGTCATTCATCAGGATATGTAAGGAGACAACCGTTGAACGTACCATTCCTGCTCCTGCTGGAATGTTTATGATGCCCTGTTTTTTTTTTTTTTTTTACTTTTCCCCAAAAAGGTTCAATTTCAACCGTGGGATTATTTATTTCTTTTAGTTTCTTATACAGACTTAATTGGTGAGAAACAAACCCCTTAACATATTAATTATACCCATGTATAACTTTTAAAGCGTTTAAAAACTTAATTTTAATGAAATAAACGCATTATACGATAGTTTAACTTAATTGCACTTACTTTTTTGTAAAAGAAAACAACACATCCAACGTCGGAATAGAATCACCGCGCGCTGTAAAGTGAGTTGGTGGGGAAAAATATCACTCTTTTTCACGCGGTCAAACACAATGTACTTTTAATTAAGTTTTAAGTACAAAAATTTAACATCAAACTGTATCCAGACGTCAACACAAGAATATTTACGGAGTTTTCGAAAACTTCTCTTTTTTGTCAAATACACTTATAAAGCGGTGGTGCGCTGTCCTTTTGGCCGCGTTGAACGATGTTTCAACGTCCGTAATACAAACTTCCCGAAAGCAGTATGACCCACCGTACCGAAGGATTCTGGCGCCAAAGCTCTCGCGCGGGGAAAAACGAGATCGATAGGGGGAGCTTTCCCATTGGTCTGCTCTTACCAACCCTAGCGTATAAAGAACAGGCTCCACCTAACGGATTTTAATCGAACTAGAAAATCGTTAAAGGTTCATTTTTCTTTTGGGAAAAGTATAGGTCTACTACGCGCAAATTTATTTACTATTGGTATAAAAAGAATTTCTTTAATACTTTTGCTTGATACATAAACCTAATATTAATTAAATTGATTTTGATAGATTTAAATTAAATTGACTTGACTTGGTAATAATATTTTTCTAGATGAGAAAATTGTTCTTAAACTTAATGGAAGGATGACAAATTTGAAAGAGTAATTGTTTCTTACGGGTGTCCTCGTTATATCGACCGTAATTTCAATAATAAACAAACAAAAAGCCGTAATTGTGAGGTCGTTAAAAACGCCGACAACCCGACACACACAAAGAGTCATTTTCCCTAATTACTCTTGAACTTCCCCTCCCATCCTTCTCCTGTTTCTGAATGAATTTTGCATCTGGGATCTCAATAAAAAGCTCTTCTTTCATAGATTTCCTTTAATGTTTCATTTTTTTTACTTTAGTATAAGAGTTGAAAATATTTCGCAATTGAGAGGAGATTAGGAGTAAGATTACATTTCTGGTGAAATTTTTGTTACCGTAAACACTCGAGGGATAGAATTATTCCTGGAAATACTATATTACAATTCCAAAAATAACTTAATATATATTTTTTTGACTAGGAGGGTTGATACCATTTTCACCAGGAGACTGCTGGCTACTTGGTGCTGTAGTGTGTCCGCCAAATAGCCTGGCCTTCTGGTGTACATGGTATTAATCATACTAGTCTGAAAACTGTGTATAATAAAAAAATATACAGGGTGTTCTAAATGAGGGTACTTATATAACCGAAGTACAGTGGGATGGTTCAATGGGGAAATAAAAGTTTGAGACGAAAATGTTATAACTTCTATGACATTTTGTCCTAATGGAACACTCTAAACAAGTTAATGATTATTTGAGTGTTTTACCCCTTAATTAAATTTGCATTGTCTTTCAGTTTCTTACTTAAAACACTACAGTGGGACTTTGGGCCATTCGACTCAAATGGCCCACCCTTTTTGAAACACACTGTATATGGAATTAGATACAAGAAATAAGTTTGGGCGGTGAAAATATTGTTTCCTTTAAAACCTCATTTTGTGACCGAATTATTAACGCACCTGTACTTAATGGTGGGCCAACTAATGTAAACAATAACTTCAGATATCAGTTTTTCAATATATTATTATAACTCTTCTTAGTTTACAAATAAACTTTCGCATAAACAAATAAATATAACAAATCTCTCTTCTCCCGAGCCAAAAATTAATATTTCCCTTACGGTTTTATTTTTAATATTAAAAATCATTTCTCTGAAGTTGATAATTTAAAGTGAAGAGTTCTTCTAACGCGACATCTTATTCGAGGGCCTCTTTTTAAGATTGTGTCGGTACGCGTATCGCTCACGCGTTTAATGTAAGATGATCATTTGGTAGCTTTTGCTGACGCTGTCGGTCTCCGACTGGTCACGCTCTTCGACGACCTTTAAGTAGGCGCTCACGGTATAACGAAATTGGTCATCACGATCACCCCAAAAATCACGACTATTTTTTTCTTACTCCAAAATTTAAAATCAAATAGCCTCGCTCGCTTTCAGGGGGGTATTACTGTACGATAAGGGATATATAGGCCCCCTAAAATCACGAAGTCGAGCGCCAACTGACTGATGCACATTCATTCTCTTTTTTTACCCCTCAAAAATGTGTTCCTATAACGCTTCCGTGCGCCAGAAACGCGAGGGGATAATCACTGTCTGGTCCCTGTACACTAATTTAAGTTTCAGTGTAATCAAGGGCAGGGTTTTTTAAGATTACGCGCGAGTGGCCGGCCCCTCGCGGGAACGCAACGCGACTCAAAACACGTATTCAATTTTTTTTCTTTTTAATATTTGTCCCTTATTGGGATTTGGGAATGGTCCCCCAATAGACCATCAAGTTAATTCCAGAAGAGAAGCAAATACCAGAGGGCGGGGTCACCCTGTTGGGTTATTTCTCTATTGCCAAGAAGCACCGATAGAGGCAGCGCGAGTTGGCTGGCCTCCCTCCGCATGTAGTGAACCCTGGCTCCATCTGGTATTGCCTCTTGGTTGGCGCCATAGGGAAATAACTTAAAAGGGCGACTTCCCGCCTGTGTGTTAGTCTCTTTGCAAGCAATTAATGGAATAGTCTTATGGGTCATTTTCAAACAGAGGGTGGGAGTAGTGTCGTCTGCTCTTATGGTTAAGATATCCAAAGTCGTTAGAGATGGCTTTAAAGCAACTAGTCTTGCACCGTCGTCCATTTGTTTCAACTTTTCAAGTCATATCTAACGTCTTTGTTGTCCTATATCGGTTGTGTTCCGTCTCACGAAAACAAGATGGGCAAACACCAGACTTTATTTGAATAGGGTAGACCTATTTTGTGATTTTTTTTTCCGCGCTTTTATTTGAAAAAATTATGTAATTTGAATTCAATCTTCTAGTGAAATTAACCTTTTTTTTTTTACTTTTTTTAATTTCAGGTTCAAATTATCGTGCAATGTTTGATTAGCAACGAGAGATGAATTTAAAAGCTCGACATTTGGTTTATTTGCAAATTTTGCGAGTGTCTGTTTCGGTTTGGGGTCATCTAGGACATCCATCGCCTTTTCATGGAAGACGGCGGCGCTTAAGGTAAGAGATGATTTCTTTTTCTTTCTTCCCTTTACCTACATAAGTTTCTTTTTTTGGGAAAAGCGCGAGGGATGCTGGGAGAATCAAAATTGATGGAGCTGACTAAAAGTATCCAATCATGTTTAGAGCTAGCGATGAAAAGAGATAGATTCGAAATCGTGTTCTAACACATACATTAGATTTATATGAAAGATACTGAAATATTATATCTACTTCACGCCCGAATGAATACCTTCGAATCATAGCGAGAATATTTAACCTGCACACTCGAGAATGCTGTGAGTTCTTCTCATGAATACTGTACAGGGTATATCCGAATCTTTGACCAAGAGAAGCTCCTTGGCTTGAATTTACTTAATTTAAACCGTGAATATCAATGGATAAATATGCATTGTTCAACATGTACACGGTGTTCCAAAAGAGGTAATTATAGTCCAAAATGGAACTATGACATTTTGACCTAAGTTATGATTGTTGTGTTTTACGGATGATCCTTTCAGTTTTTTACTTAAATTTAAGGGGTCATCCGTAAAACACTAAGTGGGAACTTGTTTACTGTGTTCGTTAGGTCAAAATGGCGATAGAAGTTACAGCATTTTCGACTCAAAATTGATTTCCCATTGAACCATCCCACTGTACTTCGGTCCGTTAATTACTCTCCCTTTTTGGAACACCCTGTATTGAACCATACACATTTTTCCATCAATATTCACGGTTAAAATTAAGTAAATTCAAGAAGGAGCTGAACTTTGTTGGTCAAAGATTCGGGGGTATTTATACAGATCATGAAAAAAATCGCCCTTACATCTGCACGAAATATGGTTTATTTACGGGCTATTTAAATTGTTATTGAAAAACTGCGCCTTTTATGATAAACTCGTGAGACGATTCTATTTTTATCAAAACACGAAATAGCGTAAACATAGTAGCGGGTAAAAAAGAAAAATGTATTTTCATCATTCTGAGATATCCTCGCCTCGACCTTTGATGTATTAAGGTTTCTTAGATGCAGGAAAGAAAAAAGAATAATCATTTTGTTAATCCTATTATACCTTACTAATAATTAGTTATTGTTTTGCAATGGGGTTTGAAACATGTCAGATATACTTTCCTTGAAGAAAAGAGTCCAGAGTTTGAAGTTTCACGTTTGAATTGGGGGTTTTCTTTTTAAATACGTGTTTAATTATAAAACAAGCATTGGTTTAAAAAATAAACGTTCGTTCGCCTTAAGGCACGCGTAATTCAAAATCACGATACGGACAATCCAAGCACCTTGGCATGGAATTCCCGTTGGGAGAGAAAATATTGTTTGAAACGTGGTTAAGAATTTTAAAGAGATATCCCTATATATATATGACTTGTGGCTGACATGCGCCCCTACGGACGTGGTCTCGCCTTTAGTTATGGAAGAAGCCAGTTCAATCGCGGTCTAGAAAGGAATACCCGTTTCTTTAGACCATTTCGATGTAGCTAAAATGGAAACCCACGAGGGTAAAAACTTGCCTTCCATCTCGCTTTTTGGCGCCTGCGCTGTATTCTTTTTGTATCATGAGACTGCACAGATCAACCACCTTCTATGTCCCGATGCTGAGGGTTGCCTATATACCCCGTTTGTACGTCGAAAAAGGTCGATTGCTTTTTATTGGTTCCAAGAGTGAAACTCGCCATAGGACCAAATTTCTAAGATATTTTATACCACGTGATTCTGTCTGTTTAGAAGAATGTTCATTGGTCAGAGGTTGAAAAATACGCCATTCTAGACCTGGTTTATGGTATAGACTCCGGTTAAAAATATATTTTTCTTTGGTTGGGTTGGGGTTGTCTTGGCACCAGCGTGGATCGTGACATTGTGGCTATATATATGTGTGTGACTTGTGACCTCTCACATTTTAAGACACTTAAACGTTTTAACCCCTATAGCTACTGATAATCTTGAAGAGAGAGGGAGGGAAAGATTTCCAGGCGACCCTAACCAAATTAAAGTCGAAAACCCAAACTCGTATATTTTGACGTCCGCGCCTTAGGTACGTGTCTGTGTGTGTATGTGTGTGTGGGTATACGACTCTGACCCTATGCTGAGATTCGGGACACCTGGTCCAAGTTGTGTAGAAGGGATTTGGGGTGAGGGTTAGGGGGGTATAGAAAACAAATTAAATAAAAGTCACGCGTTGACGTTTTCTCTTACGGAAACCTTTTTCGTGATCGTCGTGCGCGAATAGCCGCTCTGATATACAGTATACCTACCCTTCCGTCTTTAGGACTTGGCTAGAAGCTAGCTAGCTGGCTAAGCTACCTTAGGTGCAAGATAAAAGTCCAATTCGTGAACGATTTTTGTCGTGCCAACTCCCTCGACGGCTCCCCCCGCTTAATTGTCTCGTAAAATAAAACACAGAAGCGCATAAAGGGGTCCGACATTTAACTCGTACCATTTAGTCTAGGTTCTAAAGGGCGTCGTTTTTTTGGGGAGAGTGTCCGAGCCCGTAAAGAAAAAGGGGTTTGGGACCATAATTATCTTGTATTTAATCTCGATTTTCCCTCACCCTTAAGAACAGTACAACCGACTTACCTTTTATGGCAGGCGTTATTACAGCCGCAAGAGTCGTTTCGTTTCTAGATTTTCTTCGATTCGACTTGGAACAAGTAAATTAACTCGAACAGATTGGCCGGGTTCTCTTTTAATTAAAAATTAAGATCGTAAATCATACAGGTGATATTAAGTAATTTTTTTCATATACCAATCTCATAGCGGCATGCATTTCGTGCCGAGAGTACATTTTTTTTTTCTTCTTGTCAGATTTGATAATAAAAGTCCTAGGTCTCAATTTTCCAACAATTTCCTGGATCCTTTCGCCCAGTAAGAAAATACATTAAGCCCCGATATTTTATTTCAAATGGTGGTTGACCACGAGCTCGTTAAGATCATACTGCCCATTTCCTCATCATGAGCACGTGCGTTATGAAAAGAGCGCGCTTGAGGACGAGTCACGTTGCTTTGATCCCGCTCGAATTGAGTATCTGATACTTTCACGTGCATGTAGTTACATAAATTATGACTATTAGGTTTCTTTGTTTACGCGCGTGTTAAGGATGAAAAGGTCACTTTCAAATGATAAGCTTCTAAAGTTAACTTCATCCCAACTTATCTAGGAATATAGTTATCAATTAGGGCAACTAGAAAACATTGTAGATTAGATTATCCATCATTATTGGTTGAGTTTATTTGTTATAGCTATCTCTCTCCTCTCTCTTTGCTCCATCCATAAATAGAAACATTTTGTTGGGGCCCCAAGTACTCGACTCGAGAAAAGGGCCCACGTCTGATAATCTAATCAGTTAAGAAAGACAATTTGATCAATTTTCCTCGAACTTAATTATCTTGGAGGAACAGCGAGCGTTCGATGGATAAACAATAGAGAGACATCCCCTCTCTTTCTCTCCCTCCTCTTTCTATAGTTATAGGAATTACAACTAGTTGGGTATACTGTACGTTTTGATAATAACCTTTGTTGCTTCGTGCTAGTGGCCCTAAAACTAACTGGCCTACGTCGTTTGATGCATTTGCCGAGGCTTAATGGAGCATTTACATTGGGGTAGGGGAAAATAGTCTTTAGAATCTTGTGCTCGTGACACGCGATGGGTTAGAGTTAGGCCTAAAGTTGATCCCGACGTACGACGACGACAAGCAGTGAAGCTCGGCGGTGAAGCCCTTCCTTTTCTCTCAGTCGCCTTCCCGCCACTTTGCTTGCTTTTTGGCGGGAAAGAGATTTTGCCAGGCCACGCTTTTAAGTATAAGCTTAAGCTAGATGTACCATATGGTTTCGAGTTGCCCTTTAACTTGGATTATACATAGATACCCGGCCCCGGTTTTTCCCACTGCACGCTCTCTTTTTAAGTATTTATTTATTATTTCGATACGTTGAACATTTCTTCCCAGAATCCAATGCAATAAGGCATAATTTTAACGCGAAATATTCAAAAATATGATTTCGCTGTCGGTCATTGAATTCGTTTTATTTCTTATAAATATTCAAGTTTTCTTTGGCGGCGTTTCTTGAAATGTTGGAAATAGAAGTTTTTATCGCTGTTTGTGATAAACGACGAATAATAAAAGTGACATTCTTATTTCATACCTTACTATAAATGGGTTCCCTTTAGTCTTAGTGGTAACTCGCTGCTATTTCTTCGCTGCCGGTAATCGGTGAGCGCCACATGCCGGGAAGGTGAGGCGAGGTGACCCCTCCCCTCCCCCGATGCTCCCCCATAACTAATACCACCGTAGAGAAATTTAAAGAAAAAAAAATGGTTCCTTCCTTGAAATCGCATTTCGGCGGCATACGAAAAATGTCCCCCGTTAAGAGGGAAGCGTATTTAAATTTTGAATTTCAGTTATAGATATTTTAGTTTCCCGTAGAGATTGGTCGGAGAAGCGAAACCCGGACTTACCACCCGTCGTCGTCTGCTTTAAGACATACCTTTAACTATAACTTAAAGTAGGAAATTTGATGTCTGTTCACGTGTCTCTAACTAAAACTGTTAGTTAAAAGCCTTTTTGGTTGTGCTGTCAACACTTTAGAAAAATAATTCCTTCGGTAGTTTCATCAACTTATTCTTTCAGGAAAAAATGTTCTGGTAGTTCTAATAAATTCTTTATTCAGGAAAAAAAATATTCTGGTAGTTCTATTAAATTCTTTATTCAGGAAAAAAAAATATTCTGGTAGTTCTATTAAATTCTTTATTCAGGAAAATAATATTCTGGTAGTTATATTAAATTCTTTATTCAGGAAAAAAATATTCTGGTAGTTCTATTAAATTCTTTATTCAGGAAAAAATATTCTGGTAGTTCTATTAAATTCTTTCTTCAGGAAAAAATATTCTGGTAGTTCTAATAAATTCTTTATTCGGGAAAAAAATATTCTGGTAGTTCTAATAAATTCTTTATTCAGGAAAAAAATATTCTGGTAGTTCTATTAAATTCTTTATTCAGGAAAAAAATATTCTGGTAGTTCTATTAAATTCTTTATTCAGGAAAAAAATATTCTGGTAGTTCTATTAAATTCTTTCTTCAGGAAAAAAATATTCTGGTTGTTCTAATAAATTCTTTATTCAGGAAAAAAATATTCTGGTAGTTCTAATAAATTCTTTATTCACGAAAAAAATATTCTGGTAGTTCTATTAAATTCTTTATTCAGGAAAAAAATATTCTGGTAGTTCTATTAAATTCTTTCTTCAGGAAAAAAATATTCTGGTAGTTCTATTAAATTCTTTTTTCAGGAAAAAAATATTCTGGTAGTTCTATTAAATTCTTTCTTCAGGAAAAAATATTCTGGTAGTTCTATTAAATTCTTTCTTCAGGAAAAAAATATTCTGGTAGTTCTATTAAATTCTTTCTTCCGGAAAAAAATATTCTGGTAGTTCTATTAAATTCTTTATTCAGGAAAAAAATATTCTGGTAGTTCTATTAAGTCCTTTATTCAGGAAAAAAATATTCTGGTAGTTCTATTAAGTCCTTTATTCAGGAAAAAAATATTCTGGTAGTTCTATTAAGTCCTTTATTCAGGAAAAAAATATTCTGGTAGTTCTATTAAGTCCTTTATTCAGGAAAAAAATATTCTGGTAGTTCTATTAAGTCCTTTATTCAGGAAAAAAATATTCTGGTAGTTCTATTAAGTCCTTTATTCAGGAAAAAAATATTCTGGTAGTTCTATTAAGTCCTTTATTCAGGAAAAAAATATTCTGGTAGTTCTATTAAATTCTTTATTCAGGAAAAAAATATTCTGGTAGTTCTATTAAGTCCTTTATTCAGGAAAAAAATATTTTTGATTTAGGTAATCTTTACTTCTTCTAGTAAACAATATTTATAATGCTATTTTGCGTAGCTTTTACTTCAGTTTACCAACATCCGTCGTAGTAAAATAGATTCGAGGGACACACTGTAACATTTCAACATTCCTGTTCACGCAATAAAGTTGAATTAGGCGATGTTAGGGGGAGATCGGTAAATAAACTGGATCGAAGTTCAAAATTACTCGCTAGTTTCAACTGTATTCAATTTTTCTCGGTGTATCCAGGATAGGTAATAGAAGTACAATGGACATTATGTAATATTCTACGATCGCCCCCGCAATATTGAGCACTAGCTATAGAAGCGCATGCGACCCCGCGAACATCGAGGGGTCGAGCGATGAAGTATTATAGCCATGGGAGGTTTACCATACCAGATTCAACCTAAAATACATTAGAAACCCGCTTATCCTATGTTTTAAAAACTACCCATTCTAAAACTGATCCTTTATATACGCATACAAATTGTAGGGATTTAAATCCGCGCAGCTGAATCGCGTTCCAATAAAAATAAGAAATATTCAAGTCTTTCTTTCCTATTATTTTTGTTAAAAGCCACGTATCCTCTATATTTGCAGCTGTAAAAACAGCGTGGTTCAGTTGAATGATCAGCTAGTAACGTGGTTAAGATGTATATAATCATTCGGCACCAAAGTAAATCGATTTATATGAATTAATTTATTCTAAAATGACATGATCCAAGACGGGGTTGGTTGGCTACTTTAGTTCTGAAATCAAATTGAAACGACCATGGAGTTCTTTTCAATTCTTTGGCAGATGTATTCTTTGATGGGGGTAAGGGGTGGTATTTTCGTCTCCCGTTGTTATACTCCACTCTTAATCTATTTCATTTTCAAGTGGAATGTCACGCTGTAAGATCTTACCTTTCGAGTATAGACTTCATATTGCGTCAGAGTTATCACTTTTCTTATAAATATAAAATTAGGCAAAACAACTGTAGGCATTTATTGTAGAGTTTATTATCAAAAATTAAACCGAGTACGCGGTATTTTCGACATAAATTATTCATTATTACAAGTAATACATACTGCTACTAGGAATTGTTGTGCTCGTGCATATAAATATGTCATTTTGATTTCTGCGCGGGTTTTGTGGGTCGGACTTGAGTATATTTTCTAATTCTGACGTCTTTCTAACTGTGATTTCATTGGTTGGTAGCGAGATAGATTATTCGCCATAGTTTTCAGACTAGGATGCATACCTTTTACACAAGAAGGTCTTGCTTTTGACTTCACCAAGGAGTCTGACCTTCTTGTGTAACACCTGAAGCCTACCCTCCTTGTGTAAATGGTATGAGTCCTCCTAGTCTGAAAACTATTAAGTATGCATGCATAATGCTCTTCCCATAAAGTCCGCCTGTAGATACGTTGAGAAAAATGTCAAGCTTCACAATTATTCTTATAAGCTGTATGCATTCCTTTTAATACAAGTAAACACGCAAAATTGGATTTCTATTTTTGTTTACCTTGAAGGTATATTTAATTTACTTTCAAACTTTACAAATGGGGTTAATTTTAACGTCGACTTTCAAAAGTCGAGACTCGTTGCCTTTCATAATAGAATTAAATTTATTTATTTATTGTATTATTTATAAGGATAGGTCTAGACATTCCCACAATCCCGGCGGTCCTAATCTTGGTACCCATTTTAAAATTTTAATTATAAACTCTGATGAAAGACACTTAATTTGTTTATACCTGAACTTCGCAAAAGTTTATTAAATTTCTTTATACCCAAGCTTAAGTTTTAAAATCGTGAATAATTTAAGTGTTTTTCTCTTTAAAAATTTTAAATAATTTATTATTATTAATTTGGGGCATAAATCTCACTTGGTGGTTTTCTTTATTTATTTAATATTAAACTGCCAGTGCAATTAGATTATATTGTATTAAACTTTATCGCGAACGTATGTTTGTATGAAAATTCAGTCGAATTAGCTACTACTTTTCTTTTCTAATTAACGAGTCCAATTAGCTTGTCGTCCTGAGTTTGAGGTCAGGAAAATGCGAAGGAGCCCCATACGCAAACATTTCACCATAATCCTATTAAAGGGAGGGTGAAAAGGAAAATCAAGTAATTTTTTTTTGTTATCGATTATTTTTTTAATTATGAGACCTACGTGTATAGTGAAACGTCCGGGAAATACCTCCTATGAATATGGTTTTAAAATTCGAATTGTTATGAGAATTCATTAGATATTCTGAAATTTGCACCTCCGACCAATCACGTAACAGCCATGCCTTGTTGTTAACAAAATTCTCGTGGCAAGCTCTATATCTCGCGCTGACCATAATTGTCACAACATGCTAAATTTTACGATGGTTTTGTTAACAAAAAGGCAGGACGTTACGTGATTGGTCGGAGGTGCAAATTTCAGAATATCTGTATAAAATCTAATAATAATTTCAATTTAAAAATCATTCGGAGATTGTATTTGGTGCCGAGAGTTCTTATAATTATTAAAACAATCGATAATAAAATCCATTAATTTTATGTTTCACCCTCCCTGTAAGAATATCTTAATGTATGGTACTGTTCAATCGGATTTAGTAGAAATCCACAATTTGAAGTTAAAGAGTCATCATGAAGGATGTGATGAACTTCTATCGAATGAAAATATTGCGTGCCAGTAATTAGATATTAGCGTTCCCTTTCTCGACCTTAGTACGTGCCCGACGGAGGCCCAAATAGCGTAAGAAACCTGACTCTTAAAAATAGTCTCTCATCCATATAGTAAATGGGGGCCCATTGGTTGCGGGGCGCGAGGGCTGGAAAGGATTTCGTACGCGGAAAAGCCGAAATTACTCGAGACATTTCGAATCATGGCCCCGCTGCCTGTCTTAGGGATTTCTCCGTTGCCATGGCAACCAGCTGTCTCCGCAGATTTGGTCAGGGTGAGCCCCTAATAGCTTTTCTTCCCCGCTTCCTTAGCCCCTGGTCTGCGATAGTTGGGGTCCTTCCAGGGAGCTTTTCGCCAACTCTCTCTTTCTCTGATAGATGTGCCGAAACATTGGCCCTCTGCTCTTTTTGGGGAAAGGTGAATTCGGAAATAGCTTTTATAGGCTTGAGGTGCCACTGCGCTCAAGCCAAAGGTTTCAGACGGCGCAAAAAAAGGCGGGAATTTATACCTGACTATTCTTCGCCCATATATATTTTTTTTTTCGCGCCAAATTTGGTATTAAACCTTTCGATTCTATAATAATTTATTCCAAGCAGACTGTTATGATCGTTGCAAGAGTAAAAATTCTAACTTTATCTCGTAATTTACGAGTTCAGACTACGCGAACATACGTAGCTTTGTTTCTGATTTTTCCATAATTTCTCTCCGGGCTTTATGGGGATATTACTGGTGGCGTTTATCCGGCATCGACCCCGGCCGGCCGGGCCTTGGAATTTTGGGAGGTTAAAGCTAGATTCCCACTCGACCGAAAATACCCGGCGGAAATCACGCAGCCGACGGTAGAAATTTTAACTTACGCCGGCGTCCAGCGGTAGACCGTTCACACTACGACTGAATTTTTAGTTTGGCGGTAGATATTTTTGGGTCACGTGACAGATTTGAGTGGTTTCCACAACATCTCTTTCGCACTCTGAATTGGTATCTTTGTCCCCTGGTCGCTTCGATCGTACAAGAAGGGATATTTTCTAGCCTCCTCACTAAATTCTTTCCAATTAACATCTAATCTCTTTTTACTTCCATTAGGTTTCATTTTTCTTTCTTGTTGCCAAGTTTAAGCTAAGCCTTGGTCAACCACAAAAAATGGCGGCCATAAAATCTATCTCGCGTATGCGTGCGCACTTGAAATTTATGACGAAGTCAGTGGGATAATTTCATTGGCTGAGACACTGGCGTAACGCCGAACACGACCGAAAAAATAGAACACAACTTACGCCCGGCCGAACGGTAATTCCGTCGGGCTCAACGTAAAGATTTTTCGGTCGAACCCCTTTCTGTCGGGTTTCCGTCGTGTTTTCCGTCGAATGGGAATCTAGCTTTAGGTGTTAGCTGTAACTTCGCAGACTCATCTATTCGTCTAGGCCTAGCTAGACTCTAGATAGACGTTTTAGAATTTACACGCCGTTTGGGAAGCCAGCCGGGATTTGTTGCCCGAAAACTGCAGCGCGGCTTCGGAGTTTGGAATCCGAGTTAGCTAAATCCCGTGCGTTGGATACTTCCTTAGAGACGCGTGAGAAATATTTGGTTATTGATCCTTTTCCCCTATAGTATTCGACACCACGTTCTCTAACTGGTCATCCGTAGGTAACCGGGGAGGATTTGAAAAGATACACTTACTTATAAGAGAAATACTGAACAACCCTCGCCGTTCGAATAATATTTTTCAACTTAAAATCAATCCAAAGTTTATACATAGACATATCCCGTGTTTTTTTTTCCCGTTGCCCATTGGTCAAAACCTTTACTGTAACGTAGAGATAGAACGTTTCTAGTTCTAGGTATAGTATATGTGTTAGTGGCGTAAACCAAAGTCGATGCGATCCGATGCTCCCTGGATATATAGTATTACAACCCAATTTTTTTTTCGGGGTATCGGCCTTTGAGAATTTGGTGGTCGTTCAAATTGTGTCTGTTAATACGGTCAATTCTTAAGAAGGGCCCCATTGTTCAAGCAGCTTTGTTATATGTATATTACCTGTTGTAAGTTGAACAGACGGCACGCGCGGAGTCGCGAACGATTTGAAAAGATTCAGTCCCCCTACCAGGGGAGGGTGGTTTTTTTCTCTCTCTCTGTGTGTGTCTGTCTGTCTCTCCCGGAATTTAAGCCCGGATCATTGAAGAGGAAGATGGGAGAAGGCTGAAATTGAAATTCTTGGTCGATTACACGCCACCTATCGGGTCCATTCTCTTAAAAGGAATTAAATAAAAGCTGGGAATAAGGTATATCACACTATTTGAATTATAGTTTCAACTGTATTCGTATTAGATGAATGTACATCTTTCCCGGATTTCTAGCTGTCCAATTCGCGTAGAAAACGTCTTTATATTTCGATATCATTCCCCTTATGATCCGAAGTCGATTATCTCGAAGTATACGGTATGAAATAATCCCAATACAATAGGGATTACTTTAGGTTTTCTAGGGGTAATCTATTTCCAGTTGTATATCGTCCAATGCCTCTTTTAAGTGGGTCTTTTTTTCTAAAGAAATATCCCTTCGACGAGTATTTGGGGTATATCGTTTTTCTCGCTTCGTAATGCAATTTGTTAGGTGTTACGGACTCGCCTCCACCCGCAAGGTGTTGACTTTTAACTCGCAGCTCAGGGTTTTTTTTGATACGCCCCTTGATTCCATTTTCTATTTCAAAAGGATCGGGGAAGATGTGGAGTGGAAGAGTAGAGGTACAGAAGATTCTATCAAATCTAATCTGCAAGAATTAGAGATAGAAAAGGAATTTCAATATAAATATTTTTATTATACAGGTTGTTGCAAAAATAAAGGTGGTAGGACCGAAGTACATTGTGGGAAATCAATTTTAAGTTGAAAATATAAATTCTATGACATTTTGGTCTATAAGGGACAGCATAAACAAGTTATGATTTTTATTGTTTTACGGATGACCCCTTAATTAAATTATAAATCATTGTCATTCAGTATCTTACTTAAATTTAAGGGGTCATCCCTAAAATACTCCAATCATAACTAGAAACCGGTGGTGCAGACGGCAAAATGTCATAGAAATTACATTTTCGACTCGAAATCTGCCACTGACTTTGGTCCTATTCTGCTCCTTTTGGAACACCATTATCGTTACGAAATTTAAATCTTACGTTGCAATATTTTTTGTTTCGTCGAATATTATAAAGTTCCTCTGGTTTTCCGCGTTGTCGGCCGTCAGTTGTCAATTATATTAACAAGTACTTTGATAATGGTCCTCTGGGAAATTTCCTTTATAATTCAGTTTTGCAAGATATAGCCCCCGCGCCGCCTAATTTTGACGGGTTGCCCAAGACGCTGCTAGCTCGGCCCTCTTGGTCGTCTATGGAGAATAAAGACGTCCAGAAATATGATATGCAGCCATAAATGAAGAGAGAAGGGCCTCAACCCTTTAAGGGTCGAAACACCTTTGACATTAAGTGCCCTCGATCCCTACATAGAACCCTTAGGCCTGGATGAATACGTACCAAGCTCCAAAACCACGCTGATGTAATAGGGGGAGTTTCTAAGAAGTCTGCCATAAGTTAAAGGGTGCGTCCTTAAGGTAGTGTGACTATTACCTTGTTTAGGTGCCAATCAAAGTTTGGGAGCCCATTATCTTCGTAACTAAATGTTGTAACCCCATGTTCTTGAACACTTTCCACTCAGTTTTAGCCAAAAGACTCATTCTTTAATTTATGGCAGACTTATGAGAAACGCCTTATATACTCCGGACGCGTCTCATTGGCTAGTTTGGAAACTAATGGACTAAAGTATGTTCGCTTCCGGTCCCAAGTCCCTATAGATGAAGGCTTATACGACGTCACTTCGTCAAATTCCGGGGGACCTCTCTTAATATCCACGAAAGATGTTGGTGGTCGAACACTTTCCAAATATTCAGCTAGTTACCCCCAGATTTTAAAGGATTGAAAGGTTAATGTCCCATATTTGTTTTTAAAAACATAATTCCCCGCGCGCTCTCGCGCTTGTTACCGTCGAATTAAAGGGGATATGGCACACGTGACTTCAAAGTTAATGTCAGTGTATCCATTAAGTATGATTCTATACAATATAGCGTCCCTTGGAAGAACAAAATTTTGAATTCTCTTTGAAACAGATTTTACTCGTACTTAAGCCTTGCTTGACTTTTTAACATTAATTGATCGATTCTATTTTTGACAAATTTGCATTAGAAATATAACGTATATATTTAAAGTATTGGAAATAAACACGTGTGTGCAGAACTGATGGGGTTTTGGGGTACAACAGGTTTTTTCGTGTCTGTCTATCATCAAGTTGGTTTACCCCGTATGCTCTAATCATTATATGGAAAACTGTACTCGCCCCTAAATCTAAGGGAAAAATTCGGCTAGCGTAATTCCAAACTCAGACGAGGTCGTTCTACTTTTATAAGTTACATGATATCGGTTTCATTGTCCGTCCAAATAACGTATTTGTAAAAACTGATCTACAACGTATTTCTGATAAGTCTACCATACATTAAAGTAACAGGCGACTCCATTATCACCCCTAGCATGCTGGCTAATCTTCTGGACACGAATTTTACCTTGCCAATGGCAGGAAACAATCAGGCCTAATGCACTAGGTCCCATTGGTTCCTGCATTTGGCTTAACTAGCCTTTACCAAGCTTAGCCACTGTGTAGTAGGTCAAACTAAGTGGAAAGTGTCAAAGAACCTGCATAGGATCTACAACATTATGGGCTCCCAAACACACTTCTACCCATTTAATACCACAGTTTCACTAGACAAAGGTTCAGTGAGGCTCTGATATGTCTTACTCCACGTATTGGACTATTTCCTTAATTGTTTTAGGGACCAATCAATGTTTGGGAACCCATATCTTCTGCCGGAACTAAATGTTGTAGACCCCATCATGTTCTATATGACACTTTCCACTCAGTTTGATCCAAGGAGCACACCCTTTAATTAATGTATGGTAGAATTATCAGAAAGACCCTGTGTTTAGGCCTATTGTATTTCTTTACGTTACTTCTTATTTCATCTATTTTTTTTTTCTTTTCTATTTTAATAAATCGCGTGACGAGTTAACATAACAGTCTTAAAACAACGTGTTGCGTTTTCGTTCAAATGAAACAAGAAAACGCGTATGGGTAATTTCAAACTTCCCTTCCCCCTCATGCTCTCTCTCTCTCTCTCGCTCCCACTAACGTTACTAGCATGGAAAACAAAAAAGAGGCTTGCTTCAGAACTATATACCTACGCGAGATGAGTTTGTTAAAGTCGTTAGGAAAACTGAGAGTAATCACCTACCGGAGCTTTTTATGACCTCCAAACTAAACACGTTATGTTGTTTTTTTCATTTTGGAAAAGAATATATATGGACATTGTTTGCTTTCGCTCGTTATGACCAAACTCCGGCGAGTTATTGTCGAGCGACCTTTTTCGCCTCAAATCTAAAATATAAATATAAGCTTGTTTTTCCCCATATAGGATAACTTTAGACAGTGGCATGGTAAGAATCTAAAGTATAATCCTTTTTTCGCTTTTTTGATCTACGCCAGTTGGCCAGATTTCCAAATAGAATATTTTAAAGAGCATTCACTAAGTAGATTTGACTTTTAGAAGAGGCTTTCAAAAATTTCGTATATTTTTACTTTTAGTTATGTTGGAAAAGGGTTATAGTTCATCTGACTTAATTTTATTTCTACTACGATTGCAAACCTTTTAAGCAAAGTTCCGCGGTTGAGTAATACCGGAGTATACAGGGTGTTTATAATAAAAAGGGTCCGAATAATAAAATAGGACCGAAGTACAGTGGGCTGCTTCTATGGGAAATGTATAACTTCTATCGCCATAAGGCTCACCATTTTCAAGTTTAAATTTTAGTGTTTTCAGATGGGATGGCCCCTTAAATTTAGGTAAGAAACTGAAAGACATTGCTAAGGGGGCATCCGTAAAGCACCCCAATGATCGTAACTTGTCAAAGGTGTCTCTTATGAGTAAATGTAGAAATTACATTTTTTGACTCAAAATAGATTTCCCATAGAACTCGCTGCACTTCGGTCCTCTAATTACCCCTTTTTAAACACCCTGTATATATTTTTATATAACGCGTCAGGATTGAAGTATAAAATCGCTTAGACTTAGATATAAAAATGAGATCAAACCGTATACCGTAAAAAATTGTAGCTCCATTAATGGTTTAAGTTTTAGTTTATCCGTGAAACCATATGTTCTTTTCCATAGTTAATATTAAAAGTTAAGTATTGTGGTTAGCCAACAATCTACGGATAATTTTTGGTTTAAATATGTAATGGATAACTGGTCTTGTTCGAGGCAATTACTTTCTAAACAAACAAAACTATAGGCGTGCGGTCAGGAAGTTTGTGACTGACAACGGAATTATTAACGAACTATATTTTTGGTTAGCCTGCTGTTGGAATGGTTTATTTAATACAAGCCTAAAATAATCAATAATTGCTAGTATGACGCTGTTTTTACCGTGAACACAGCAGCCATGAATTAACAAAGGAAATATTTGGTCTAAAATTGTTTCTCCTGTAATTATTGTTAAGCTAATTATAGGGGTTAAGGGTCACGAACTCGTCTGGTTAGTCCTCCCATAATAAACAATAGGACCAAGTCTGATGTAACGTCTTTGGGCCCACATACCCATCAATGTTTCGCCTTAACCCTGACGATAAAGCGGTTAAGTGGCCCTTGTTTTAAAAAAAGGGACTATTGTTGTTAAGGCAGAGTAATGACCTTATAAATGAGGGGTTAAGGGTCACGAACTCATATGGTTCGTTCTCGTTAACATAATTTCTAGTGAAGGTTGTTTTTTTTTTTTGCCGTTCCATTAGTGTTACCAGGCTGTTGGTGAGTCCAGAGATTGCAGGTAGAAAGGCAAGCGGTTCAATTTGACGAACTTAACTCACAAATCGCCTGACAACACTGCACTGAAGTTTAAACTGTGATAGTTGTTAGAGATTTTCTGTATCCCCAACAGTGAAAAATTATCTATAAATATAATGCATTCATACTTACGACATAAATGATTATTCATTTAGTTATGTTTATATTATGAATCGAATCAGTTTGTTGCCCTAAGCTGTATAAATGATGTTTTATTAATATTAGTCTCAAAGAACATTAGGGAAATGTTCGATCCAAGTCTTTCCCTCTCACTCACTCACTCTGTTTATCCACCTGTTGTATTTCAACTCGCGTCGCTTTTCTGTATACGAGAATATTAAAGAGGTGGGTATACTGTATGCCATTTTTAATAACGTTGAAACCGGGCTTTGAATATAAAACGTGGCCCGGATCGTGTATCTCAATAAGTTAGATGTATTTGAAAATACAAAAAAAAAAAACACGCGAATTATCCATCGCTTTGCTCTCTCGTGCAAACTTGATCTGAACTACCACCATAAAAGGAAAGGAAAAAAGGGGAATAAAATCGAATCGAAAATGCATTAAATGTTGAATCACGATTGATTTGTCCGTCTCTCATCATCAAAAGCTTTTTGTCAAACTTTCTCTACTGGTACAATCCATTTTTCAATACTTTCCTCTTGACAATTTTTATATATCGCCGCAGTGAATTTATTTAATTCTTCTAAGAATAGAGATGTTCAAATTATTGATTAAATATATATATAGGCCTAACTTACCTCTGCATGCGTGTGACCATTTTATTTTGGATATTATCGTATTTATAATCAATATATTGTCTATTAAGGTACGTGCTCTGTTTAAAAGGGAAAACTAAATCATATCGTGGGTGGGTGGGTTTTTAACAATAACAAAATGTGTATATGCGTCTTTCGACCCCTTGTCTGGTTATTTTTCTTTCTTTTTAATATCTCTATAAAACGATATTATGCGTTTTTGTCGTATTGTTTTTTCTTTTCGATTAGACTGTCCTCTCTTTATATTTATCTAATCTAATCTAATTTATCGGAAAACAAGTTACGCTTATTTATAATTAAAACAAACAAACAAACAAACCGTTAATGAGTTTTAATTTAAACTTAAATTTGATATTTAATTTCTAATAAATTATTTATAATTATAGTTTGTTCGACTGGTACAAAGTGGTGTTAGAAAAGAATGCCGACATTTAGGGGTACAGCTCTACATGTATTTTCCCATAGCCCCTGTAGAAATGTTTATCACGTTACACATCGGTGCTCAGGGTGAAGCTACCCAACAGGGGCTTTGTAAAATAATAATTTAGAGTTGGAGTTTTAGTTGAAATCATAGAAAATTCTTTAATTTGTTATAAATTGCGTGGGTGACTTAGAATAGCCAAAATCTTCTTCCCACGCTATAAACCTGTTGTTAAAATATCGATTTGATCATAGGTCTTGTGTATTTTTATTCATGTCGTGCGAGTGAAAAATTGTAAGATAAAGGGACCCAGTTATTTGGCCTGAGACGATTTCCTTTGTTCTTTCCTGAAAATTTTTCCTTCCTTTTCTAGTCGCGATGCTTGAGGGCAAACACGAACGAAACAAAAGAATATTTTTTCTCCATTTTTTTCTCCTTCTTAATACGCCGCCATTCATGTTTGGAATAAGACAAGAGCTTGAACTTTATCTAGACTGTTACGCCCAAAAACTAACAACCAAAGACGGGGAACTACTTTTATATTTCGCGTATGAATATCACTCCGCTAAACTTAGTAACCCTAAAGCTTACTACTAAGACATTAGCGCGTTTTTAAGCCTTTCGTTTGAAAAAAACACGCCAAAGTGACATCTGGTGACGCTTTTCACGCGGAAAAACTCTCTAATGTGTAGTAAGTTTTAATTTTCTTAATTTTATTAGTAAATAAATTCAGATTCAAAGTGAATGTTAGTGAATAGTAAAGGGGGGGGGGAGATCGCTGTATTGATTCACTTCTGTTTTGTAAAGGGAATAGGATAGGCGGTGTTTCTTAAGCCTTGGCTTAGGAATATATATAGGTCTTGTATCTCATGTATGAACGTCCGTTGAGAATAGTCATTGCAATGTTTTCCCGCCGTCTTATGTTTGTAAAGAGTGGATTGCCGAAGCAACAGCCAAGTCCGTTCTCTAGCAGACCCGACTAGCTCCTTTGGGACTCCCTATTATGCTTCAATATTTCCTTTTTTTCTCTCTCTCTCGCTCTCTGTCTCTCCTCTTCCCATTCTTTCTTCTCATATATAAGTTACCTTTATTTTTTCTTGTTCCCCATCCAATTCTTTCTTAGAGACGCGCGTTTCTATTGGCTATCTCCCATAGTGTTTGCTCTCGACTTCGCCATTTCGTATATATACGTTGGAGTAGAAAAACTCTCAAAATTCAAATAGTTTTTCCAAAGAAAATAAACGTTTTTCTTTTTTTTTCGTTTTCGTGCATCAATATGAACTAGAAAAAGAAAAGTCGAAGAATTTTTTTTATATTTACATTCTTATCTTTGAAACGCGTGGAATACATATTTTATATTCTGAACTTGTAATTTATTCAATCTTCCTTTTATTTCTGTTAGGAGACTTTGCTATAGGTATTCTCCTTCCTTTGACCATTGGCTATTTTGAAAGGAAACAAGCTGTTGCGTATATACCAACAATTCTAAAACAATTTTAATTAAATCCTGATCGCAGTATCTTCTTCATACGATCATTATCAGTTTGGGTTTTCGTTAGGGTCTGGTATGAACTGTACTTGTTGTTATTAGAAGTGGAAGTTTCTTGGGGTCCATATACCAGTACGCGAATATTAATTGAGAAGGTCTCTCTCCCAAAACTACAACACGTGCGTTACTTCGCCCGCTTTGTCTTCTCGTGTTTATGCAAACAAAAGAGGAAGTAAGAGAAGGATATAGGGAAGAGAAACAAATAGGCCTTGGCGGAAGTTAACTCTTTTCGTTTCAATGGAGTTTACTTGTCGTTCCCCGTTTTGCCTTTTAGTTTTAAAGGTCCGTATTAGTTTTCCTCGAACTTCCTCGTCGAATTCGTTCTCTGTTTTCTCTTTCTCTATCGTAGATTCGCAATTTCCTCTCCTTTTTCTCTCTCTTTCTCTCTTTCTCCTTTTGTTTCTACTCCGGAAATATATTCTCCGTCGACATCCTTTCCCATTTTGGTCAATTGGGATATTTCCCCACTGTGTTTATTAAAGTATTAAATCCGTCAAACTTTATTTATTTAACCTAGATAATTTAAATTTAGAGGTAAAGTAAATAAAATAAAATAAAAAATGATCCAGATATTTTTCGTTGCTCTTCAAATATATGTAAATATATACAGGATGTTTCTGTTAAGTCTGCCATAAGTTAAGGGGGATGTTCTTTGGGCTAATCGAGTTGACAGTCTGTCGTCCGGGTCACTATTTTCGAGTTATGTTTGTAGAATTTTGCGGTTGACCCCTTAATTAAATTATAAATCATTGTCTTTCAGTTTCTTAACTAAATTTAAGGGGTCATCTGTAAAATACTCCAATCATAACTTCAAAACAGTGTCCCGGACGGTACGCTTTCGACTCAAAATCATCTAAAGATCATCTCCTTTAATTTACCGCAGACATATCAGAAACACCCTGTATATGAACCGTCAGAAGACGTGGTAGACGAAAATTAATATCAACTCTCATAGAGTAGTATTTACCGGTTCTACCCAAAATATTGGGAAGTTTTTTATATAAATATATCAAGTTCTACTTTTTTTTAGTGTTTGTATATCGGTACAGACAGACATTTATTAGAAACCTTGCGCCACCGTGATATGCCCTCATTTTTTTCCATGCTACTGTCCTAGCTAGAGTTCAGTTTCCAGAACATCTAGATTGACGTTTAAATAGCCTCCTATTTCGGCTTTCCCAAAGAACGAGCGGATCTTATAGGAGAAATAAACACCAATATATTTCTTGTTACCAAGGAGCTCCAGCGATGTGTGTAGAGTCTCTGGAGATAGGTCGACGGCGTGTTTTTGCTCATAGAATAGTGTGTCCGAGGTAAAGAAGAAAAAAAAGCACTGATATTTGGCGGCTGAAATGGATTCTTCTTCGCACCAAAGCATATTGAAGTAAGCGAGACATTTTGACAGTCCGCTCGCTACTGAGATACTCCTGTGTTTTTTTCTTTCTCCCTTCCCAGTTCGCTGGCTTCACTCTTACTACACGAGCGTGTAGTAACCTTTTCTCAGGCCATTTCTCATTGCTAGAGATTCATACGTGACCGTGACATTCGCCGCTCTTTTACCCATTCCTTACTTATATATCGATTCAATTCGAATATTCAATACGTTAAAGGTTGTACCAGGACCTTCTTTGTCGTAAAAATACATATAATCTTTAGTGAACTTTGGTTATGATACGAACGCGTTTAGATGCATTTTTTTTTTCGTTCCCTTCGCTATCCAAACGAATAGGGCGATTCTCAGTGTAGTCACAAATCAAACTCTTCGCGGATGAACGTAGCAAAGCGGGGGGCTAAGGAAAGAGCCCCCTCTTTCTCGTTAATACGATTGTTTCCGGCCAAAATGAAACGATCACTCTGACGGTTGGGCCTCTCCTTCTCCTTCCCATCCCATTCTTCTTTATCATTCTTTATATTGGTTTTGTTTTCTTAACAAATTAAATGTCCATAGCGACCGCCCTAAAAGGTATTTACCAATTTTTCAAGACACACTCAATCAATCAATTTATTTATTTCATTAAAGCAAAAATTATTGGAGAGGTGGGGGGATAGGGGCGTTTGATAACTTTGCATCATAGTTCCCATTTTCTTTTATAAGTCAATAGTCAATAGTGACCTTTGGTCAGATGCAGTCGAAAGTTGGTTGGTTGGTAGAAATATATATAGATATATATAGAAGCAAACAGAAGGATTCGATCGCGAACTTTCGAAATGAAATTGGAGAGTGACGGGTCGGATATATACGTATAAATGTATATAAAGGGATTGGATACTTGCATACCTTCAAGTAAACGTTTACCTAGAGACTTTTTTTTTATTTTATCTAAAGTGTCCGATATCTCCATGGAGGATAGATTCTTGAGTATAGATAGAGTAGTGGTAGTAGTAGTTTGAGGCGTATACTTGTACTAAAGCGAATTGCCGCGGAACAAATATCGAGTGTAGCTAGCAGAGAAGCGAAGCGGTCGGTCGGTCCATTAGCGGTCGACGTTCAGACGATCCCCGGGGGATTCGAGTCGGAATGATGAAGGGACAAGGATGGTAAGAGGCTGGACTGGCTGGTCCCGCGGTTTTAGGCGACATCCCGACTAAGATACTTTTCCTATGCGTTAAAAAACCTCTTCGATTTTCAGCGAGAGAGAGAGAGAGTGAGTTCGGAAAGATCGAAGACGTTTTACTCACAATTCCCTTACTCCATCCCGATTATGTCATCCCCTCTGCAGCTTCCCTATAGGAGAGATGCTAAAACTTTTCCCATCTCTCTTATAAAATCCCTAAAGATTCGATAAAGTATAAGAGTACACTTTAAGCATAGCGCGCTTTCTCTACTTTAGACGATTGCTATCATATTTGCTTATACAGAGAGCTATGAGATATATAAAAATTTCATGTCCTTGACGAAATACGTCCAAGAACGTCGCCAACTCCTCCGCATCCACGCGGCACTCTTCTATCAAAAATATATATATTCCATCCTTAAATTAAAGCCATGCAGGGATGGTGCATGATACTCGTTGTTTATTTTGTCAGCGATAAAAGCGTTTGCTTTGTAAAGATCTTCGGTTCGCCGCAAACTATTGGGATTTGGGAATTTACTCGCTTGCCCATAAAGTAAACAATACCATGCATTTTCGGACTAAAATGCATTCGCTATTTTTCAAATATTATTGCATCTTTTCCGAGGAAAAATATCTTGGAAAAATATTTGGTAAAGGTCAATACAATTTTAGTTTACGAATTTCACATTTAAAACTTAAAACTTAAAACGAAAACTCGATTTTGTCACGTATATTAAACTCCTTGAAAATTATTGGTACCGACTTCCTGAAAATATTCCCCCCCCCCTTCCTGAATTAAAAAGAGGAAAATTAAATTAATTATTTGCGAAACTCTACCGGTATAAGTGTAACGTAATAAATTTTAATTAATTCAAATCTAACATGAATATTATATAAAATATACGGGATATTGGAAAACTATAAGGTTATGAGAGTATGTTTTTGACGAAATATTCATGAAAGTGTAAGGTATATTTGGCTAGAGCTGGTTGTTGAGAATGATATAAAGCTTTTTAATATCGTGTCCGAATTTGAAATAAAAGCTTTCTGCGCGAGAGCTATATACGTAACGAAATCGTCGGCAGGGGGCGTTGAATGGAATTACTAAAAAGTGGGAGGAGGGAGGGAGGGAGAGAAGAAGAAAAGAGCATCCTCGCTCTTGGATCGCCGGAATGGATCGTGTCATCCCCGCAAATGGCATTTTGAAAACGCCAGGGAAATAACTCCAAAAACCTTTTCCTCAAAACTTTGCAGCATCCAAAGCTATAGATAGCTTTACACCCCTTTTGAGTGAAACTCTTCATCCTCCCGGAATCCCGAGCAAGCGTCCCTACCCTACTAAATCTTCCACACAGATGCCCATCATTCAAAGTACCCACTTGTTTAAAATTAAAACAATACCCCGCACCGTAAACACGGGGTGTTTCTGATAAGTCTGTCGTAAATTAAAGGCCGTGTTCTTTGGGTCAAACCATAAGTTTATAAAATATGTTCCATAATTATGACAATAATGCTAGACTTACAGCTCGAGCTAATTCGAGAACGACAAGCGAGAATTGACTACACACTGTTTTACAGTCCATATTCCTATTTAGTCTGTACTAAACCTCATCTGGCGTTACTTTACGAGAATCTATGACCTACGTCACTTCATGACAAGCTCCAGTTTGTAACCAGGGACAAATTTATGGAACATATTTTATGAACTTATGGTCAAACTGAGTGGAAAGTGTGAAAGAACATGGGGGTCTTCAACATTTAGTTATTTGCTCCTAAACATTGATTGGCCCTAAAACAATGGAAACTTCAGTCTAAGAACGTTGTTGACCTCATGTTCTTTGACACTATCCATGTAGTTTAACCTGTATGACGACGTTTTTTTTAACAATACTCCGTATGATGTACTTCGATTTATAGCGGACCTATAGTTTGGGTCATTCGTGGTGGCGTTTGGTTGATGCTCTGTTTTAGCTCGATCCTTTTCATTCCAGAAAAGTCGTCGAGTTTACGTTTTTCCGCTTTGCTCTTGCTCTTCTTCTTCTTCTACTTCCCTCATCCCTTTTCCCGGAGAAGTTGCGAGGGGATGATTTTTTGGCTCTTTCCTTTAAACAGGGTTGTAGAGGAGAAAGAATTCTCTTTTTTTTTCTGGAAGATAGCTTCAGCTTTTTTTGTTTTTTCGACCCCCATTTTTATTCGTTGTAGTAGTTTCTTTCTTTAGCCAGGAAAAGGGGGAGTATTTTTGCCCCCAAGCATTCCTATAAGCAGATGTCATTTTGCGAGAAATGGGAAGACGTTTTACGAAATATACGAGGATGTCTTGTCTTCTGTCTGTTTTCTTTTTTTTTTTTACTACTAGGGTTTCGTTTGTTTGTTTCCGAGATATCTCGGACAGCGAATAGAAACTGCATTTCCAAAATAATATCAAAAATTGCGGTAGGAAAACATACACACTACATTCATTTATTATTAAGTTCTAAATTATTTAAATATTAAGTAGACTAACCGATAAATTAACTGCTTTTGGGGAAATGCTTTAAATCCATTTATTTAAAAAAAAAGAAAGAAATTAGATTTTCCCCCTTTGTTTGGTATTCACCCGTATACACCAGTGCTTTGCCCGTTTTGGCAATTCAGGCGTTATATAATTTTTAATTTAAAGTATTTGCATAAACCATAGGGGTTCTAAAAAGTTAATTTAAACACTTTTTATTCTTAAAGATCAAAGGAACCTTTCGCCATATTCGAATAACATTGTCTACTTATTTCCCAGTCTCTTTAGATATACAGGGTGTTTCCTTGTTTTTGTGAGCCCCATTGAACCCCATGTTCTTTGATGAACTTTCCACTCTCAGTTTGACCATTTAATTTATGGCAGACTTATCAGAAACACCCTGTATATAAGATAATAGAATTGTTAGTAAAGAGGGTGGGGCGTTTGCTATCGTGCTTGGCTTAACTTATCATGTCGAAACAAATGAGTCTGTTCTTTAATTAGCCGAAGAGCTCGCCGTTCTTTTTTCTACGTGGGGGTTTTTATTACGTCCTCCCGTTTCCTAGGATTAGAATTGTCCATTAAAAGAGCCTTATTTTCTTCAGTTAGCGGCCGTCGTATACAAACTCGATCAATAAAAACTAGCGGCAGATCTGTTTCTGGTTTTTACCCTCTAAATAAGGAGTTGCCGAACAAATAAGGTTGTCAGATCGCGTCTCGCGCTCTATTCCTAACTACAAATCAAGTTATTCCGGCTATAGACCTATTCGTGACAAATAACTGTTAAGAAAAAAGAGCCGACCCTTCTATCCTTTACGCGTAACCTTCCATACCCTCCCCACAGCCGCACCCTATAGAATGGGTTAGCCTTTCCTTAAGGAGCGGGGGTAACTTTCTTTATATCGGCAACACTGCAAATGGCGGGAAAAGGCTATTTCCAATTCGACAGTTGATACCTTCATTTGGAAGGTAAACATTTGAAGTAAATAGGCCTAGGCGAAAGGATTAATGGGTGAAAGGTCCAATGACCAGTTTTCCTCGAGCCAGTTCAGTTCCGTCGAATCACTTGCTCACAGTATCTTATGCCAAAAGCTTCACGTTCATGCGCGTGCGCAGGACCTTCAAAACATGTTACCCTTAGTCCCTAAGCCTTTTCTGAAAGGCCTAAGGTCATCATTGCTTGTTTATACTTGTATAATTTAATTTAGTGATACTGATATCTTGTTTGCAGTCCAAGCAAAATCAAGCTATACTGTTTGTGATTTCCATCTTAGACTTCAGTTTAATGGATATCGGATTTCACTTTCCCTCTTTAGATGGGTTGCAGTGTCAATGTCATTATATAAGACTGCATTTAGAGAGAGAGAGAGGGTTGGTAGTCTGGTGTCTTTTGGAAGAGTATATTATGGACTGACTACCGAATACACTGATTTTTCTCTTTTCTTTGGGTGGGTTTGCAATGCATGCACGAAGAGAGCGGGAGTGTGTTCCGGCTTTGTTCCATTAGAAAGACGCGGAACTTCCGGTGGCTATTTCCGCTTTTGTAGCGCTTCCTCCAATCACATTCACGGCATCCATTCCACCACCCCTATCGTAAATGTCTCCTTGTCCATCTTGTCATTTCCTATAGTTATTCCTATCAACTATAAAACTCTTTATATACAGCATCCTAGCTTCCTTTAGTAAGAACCTACATTAGAAACTGTAAATTCGGAAGCAAATATATTTTTAATTTAGTAAAATTTCCAAGAAATACGTACATATTAATTCCAATTTCTCCTATTGTGTGTTTTTAAAAATGAAAGAAGCGAGGAGAAAAGTTCTTAAGATGGTTGAATTGTCCGTTGAATTTCTTAAACTCTTTTTTTTATTATTTTATTTAAGAAAAGTGCAGTTTCTCCTGAAACTCACGGCGGATTTGTTTTTTTAATAAAAGTGGATTGAGGTGTAAAATTGAGAGAGAGACAGAGAGAGAGAGAGAGAGAGAAAGAGAGAGAGAGAGAGAGAGAGAGAAAGTATAAGACTAGCGAGAAATACTACTTCCCTTCCTTCCTCCTGCGCTTCCAATCTCTTTGAATTCGATTGAAAAGGAAACAAAGAAAATGGAAATATCTTGGGAACTACTTGAAAGATAATTATCTTAGTTTAGAGAACCTTTTTTTCTCCCATCCCTGAAATCTCAGTCCATCCTCCGGCCATCTTCTTTAAGAAGGGATGAAACCAGACCAGACGAGATCCAGAGCTAGAGAAAGAGAGGAAATATAAGATGGTTGGCTACCACCAGGAGAAAGAGGAAGATAGAAGAAGATTTAAAAGCGTTTACTCGCGTTTTAAAAATAGCCTATAGCCTAAAGCCTTCAGGAGATACTGGAATAAAAGACAGGCAGGCAGGCAGGCAGGCGGGAGTCCGCGAAAGATTTCAGAAGAACTCAAGGGATTTCATCCCTCTTTATAATCTTGGCGTATTTCTTAGATCCTCTGTTCATCTTAAATTAATCAACGAAACCATCTTAAGGAAGGTATATCCTCCATCCTTTCTTAGTCCCTTGAATTTATTCAATTCTTCCAATAATATTTCTTTGGTGAATACGGGGGGGAGGAGTTTCTGATAAGTCTGCCATAAATTAATGTGTGTGTTCTTTGCGTCCAATGGAGTGGAAAGTGTCAAAGAACAAGGGGGGGGGGGTCTACGACAATTAGTCACGGAGATATGGGCTCACAAACATTGATTGGCCCCTAAAACAAGGAAATAGTCCCACATATGGTGTAAATAGCTTTACTTTGCTCCACTTTTATACCCACTTTGGCTAGATAAAGGTTCAATAATATTCTTAGATTGAAGATTATCGAAGACTGATATGTCTTTCTCCACATGTGTGACTGTGTCCTGGTTTTAGAGCCCTATCAATGTTTGGGAACCCATATCTCCATAACTAAACGTTGCAGACCCTCATGTTCTATGACCTTTTCTACTCAGTTTGACCCAAATAACACATGCACCCTTCCATTTACGTCAGGCTTATCAACAACACCTGTATAACTCAACTTGTTCGTAAATTCATACAGATACTTCCTCATACACGATTTTAAGTTGAACAATGGGGATAGAAAAGATGGTGGAAAGACTTTAGAAGACAGAGGGCCACTCGATTGGAAATCTGGTGGAAAAGGGTGGAGCTTGAAACGAGGCGCGAAACTAAAGAGTTGAAGGGAAAACGATTCTTAAGAAAATATTTTAGTGTTCTTGACCCCTTACACCCCCCTCACCCCATCATCCTCCTCCGCAGACTAAGGAAGAGTAGAGATGCACGTGCTATAATTAATTATTGGTACGTGCCAAGGATGGAGATTTCTCTCTTCATCCTTCCCAGAACCGCTTATATTAAAAGAGAACTTGAAGAAGGATAGATGGAAGAGGAGAGAGAGAGAGAAGATGGGGAGGGGGACGACACTCTTATTTCTCTTCCTCTTTAAATAGTCACTTATTGCGTCGGCTAATTCCTCCAAATTTTCGCACCCTTCTCTTTCAGTCGCTCTTGAGTTATAGTACAGGCTTTCAGTATATGTACTTTTAAAACGTCTTGGAAGAATTAAGGAATTTTGTCCCAGCACCCATCCCTAATTGTATAGAGTATATATATGTATGGAATGCATTTAGTTTATTAAATGGAAATATGTATAGGCTTACTTAGGGACGTGTAAAAGGGGGGATGGAAAGTTGTATTTATTCCCACTCTAATTTCGGAAACCCTAATTTGTTTATGGTCAGTTAGTTTACGTAAGAGGGCCTTTCATTCCCTCTTTCACCCTCTCCCATCCTCTCTCTCTCTCTCTCTACTCTAGAATTATAGGGAGCATTCCCAAATTGCTATTAAGTTCAAAGGTACTCGCGCGTTTAATCGTTTCAAATAGAAATTAAGATGGCTTTATTATAAAACTTGGTGCAATTACCGAATGTCGTAAGAGATAGGCGACGATGCGTGCTTTCAAAATAAGCATCCTATTTTGAGTTTTCAATGATTTTTAATAAGGGGAGTTGCGCGAAGATGGACTTTAATATCGCGTACATTCGTTTGGAATTTTCATGGTGAGATGAAGTGTTTAGTTATTTTAATATTTGGTCTGGAAATCCATCCCTATCCATTAAGAGAGGACGAGAGAGGACTTTAGCTTGCGAATCCTTAGATGGAAACGTTTTCGTAGACATCTTCATCAGGATTTGTAGAAGACAGGATATCTCTCTCTCTCTTGGAATATTAGTGGCGTACACGCTCGCTTACTCGACTAATGGCCGTGTTTCTCGCTTTTCCTCGTCGTTTGTCACTTTCCGGCGAAGAGAGCTCTGCTAGGATGAATTAAAACGCGCTCTTAAGTTATTTATTTTCATCACTATACACGCTCTCGCCTTCTTAGCCATCATCCAACTTATAATTTGGAGATTCATTTGAATAAGAGTATATTTGATCCTCCGTCAAACTCTAATGGAATTGCTAATTTCTGAGCGTGTATTAGCTTTTAGTGAAGCCTCGCGCTAAATACGAGGCAGCGATATTGCTCACGTGTCATGACTCTATCTGATGTTGAAGTTTAAAGCTGGCGAAATTTCAAAATTTAAAACTAGCAAAAACAAAGGCTTTCCGAAATTTTTTAATCCAGTCAAGAAGTTATATCTAGTATCTCAGAGAGAAGGTATAAATTCGCCAGACTTCCAGCTTTATCTCCAGTCCAAACGTAGGTCCGGAGTCAATCCCCGTCTCTAAATTACAACCAGCATCTCATTGGTTCTTGAAAACTCACGTCAGCGCGACGACGCGAGTGACGAAAATTACAGTCATATTTTCCGACTGAGGAGAGGCGCCCGGCGCCTCCTTTTACTTCCCCCCTTGTATTTTGAAAGGGGGACTGAGACTGTGGCGCGCGAATACAAAGGCATCTTATACCTTCTCTCTGAGATACTGATATAACTTCTTGATCCAGTGATATTACGATTTCTGAACGTTTTATACGAGCGTGCAATATTCCTCACGTGGCTTTTCAGTTGCTAATGCGCGCGAAATTTCAAAATTCAAAAATAAAGGCTAGGCCTAGTACCGAAGTTTTTCTTTACATTAAATCACGTGACCTTGCGAAGTTTTAAAGCGCGTGCGAATCAATTTCATATTTTAAAACAAGGCTTAGCGAAGCTTTGTAATCTACGTGCAGCTTCTTCTTCTTGTTGTTGTGAGTTTTTGAATTTTATTATCGTGACAAAATAAGAAACAGTGATGGACTACAGGGCACAGGCTCTTCTGGGAACCTTCTTTGACGTCACGCTTCTTCTTTCTGTTGGTATTAAAATTCTGGTAATTAGATTTTATGCTGGGGTTTACTCGCTAACTAAAATGACAGTTTTTTTTACCCTCCGGAGAAAATATGTCCGTTAGTTTATTAGCGAAAGTTCTGACAATGTTTAAAATTAAATTTTAAAAAGAAAGGTTTGTAATTGGTGGCTGGATTCGATGTGTATGGAATATGTTTAAAGATGACGTCGAAAAAGCTTATGAAAAAGAATATGAACAAATTAGTTCCTTCGTGCTAGATTCTTCAAGATTAAATTTACTCATCTTTAATGGTAGCTTGCTCTTCCTTGATCAAGTTTAGTTATTACCTCAAGTTCCATGTATGATCATGAATGGTATAGCTAAATTCATTCTTAGATTGCTTGTAATTTCAAACTTTATCTTTGGAGAACTTCTGATATTTGAACACCTTTTATGGCAGTGTAATCTTTGATTATATTATATTAAAACAAGTTGGGAAAACCAAAATATTACCTCTCCGAGTCAAGAGAAGGACTACCTACAAACTTATTTACCCAGTTATGGAAATGTTTATTTTTTTTATGAACAAATACTGAAGTTAAAATTTATGAAATATTAAAGCAGTATACAAAGCATAGAAAATATACTGTAAATCAGACGACATTTTACATCCAATAAGTATATACTTGTACACATTAAAATCATCCGATGGGGGAAAACGGGAAATGAAGAGATAAAACTTTGGAGGGATATTACCTTTACGTGTTTGTAAAGGCCCAATTTGCTACTCGTCAACTGTATACCCTCTATGTTCAAAGCCATATTCACAACAGGGTTGCCATGTAAACACTATCCTCTCCTTTCACCTCAACAATTTTTTTAGTTTGTCAACATGACGATTAAAGTTACATAACACCAAAGCTAATTTGTGGCTACACACACTGAAAGTAAACGTGCACCATTAAAATCATGATAACACGAAGCTATAATCCGATTACGATCAGACCTTTCACTGATCTGGGCTGCGTTCAGCAGAGCTCACCAAAAAAGACAGCGGATTTTGGAAAACGTTTACCGGTGAGATCTGTCGTCATAGCTTTTCTCCGGTCATCGGTGTTTTAAAAATGAAGCTAGCGCAATAAAGCGTGCAAGGTACAAAGGCTTAACAAAAATTGTATGATAACATATTTATGGAGATAGATAAGAACAACTTTTATAATTAAACATAGAAACTAACATATCTCTTAAAATTCTCGCGTGATCAACTGGTTTCACGTCAAATAAATAGCTATAGTCCCATCAGAACATAGAGACTAGAAACCCCAAGGAGTGGCAGGTCCCCCGCTCTACAAGCGCAAATAATATGTTGCTCATAAATTGGTACATGAGAGCTTCCGGCCCGTTTAATTTTGCTTAGCGGAAGTCGCCGTGTACCATGAAAAAGGGCAACAAGTTGAGGCATTCCTGCCACTCCTTGGGGTTTCTAGTCTCTATGATCAGAATCAGCAAGAGCTATTTGTATTAATTCCTCCATGTTTTTTTCGCCAAGCTGAGAACTACGCGTTTTACGTCACGTTATCCAAAAACCCGACTATTTTCTTTGGTGACCGCGCTGGCTCAACGCTGAGCACCGTGCCGTCAAAATTCATAACCAAAATCCCGTTCTGTAAGACACTGCTAACAGCGCTGAGTTCTGCTCAACGCGGCCCAGACTTCCACCATGATTATAAAATCTTAGCCTGATTATTTAAAAGTGTAATTAACTTTCGGCTCACTCTGAACCGTTAATGTCTCTGCATTACAAAAACGAAAACCTAGCGTTTACTTTATGGTTCACTAGGCCTATTGACAAATGAAAGTTCATTTGACCAATATAGTAACGTTCTTCTTGAAATCACTTTAGAAAGGATTATGCTATAAACAGATGTAGTATAGCTTAAGTAATATATAAACATCGATTTCAAATAATAATATTAAAAAAGGTTCTTGGGATATCAAAATGAAACAGAGCTTTATAGCTACAAAACCACTAAAGGCATCGAAATTACGAAAAATATTTCCATATATTAATTATACATTATGAGAAAACCAAATATTAAGGTTTTGTAGGATTTCTTTCCACAAAACAAAGCGAACTGCTAACGCGATGCACTAACGGACGGACATACACAGACTAAAACATAGACTGCTTTTTAACTCTTTCCGTTTTAATTTTGAGTTGAGAAACAAGATTATCTTAAATATTAAAATAAATATAATTAATATTAAATATTTTCTTCGTTAGTTGTTCGCCTTATTGAGCGTTAAATCGCGTTGATAAAGAACAATTAGACATTCTTGAGAGACTTGACTAATATTGGCGTTTGAAATGAAGCATACGCCGGTTGCATTACCTTACTCAAATAGGTAGTATATAAGGGTGTCGAACTACAGCTAAAAGCAAGAACAACCGCAATTGCGAAAACCATTGGTGGACAACCCACCCTAGGGAGGCTAGACGTTTCTCGTAACCCTAGCTGATCGCCGCGAATGTCTTAAACCCAACGATGACGATGGAGTAGAAGCCAGGTGTACAGACTGGTGTCCAAGTGGAATGGACGAAGACCAGAAGATGGTGGTGATTAGAAGCCAGTATGTACAGACTGGTGTCCAAGTGGAATGGACGAAGACCAGAAGATGGTGGTGAGTAGAAGCCAATGAATGCAGACTGGTGTCCATGTGGGATGGACGAAGACCAAAAGATGGTGGTGATTAGAAGCCAGTAAGTACAGACTGGTGTCCAAGTGGGATGGACAAAGACGAGAAGATGGTGGTGTGAGTACTCAAGTAAAGGAGCCATTTCCGTGACTGTGAAAGCAGTTCGGAAATGGCGAACACGTTTGCTCCGATTTGGAAACTGCGAACGCGGTCACGTGGGTGTAACAACAGACACACACACACACACACAGACACACAGACACACACACACGTCGAAATTAGAACCTCTCCGTGACATACGTCACTCGGAGAGGTAAAAATCCAGGATCATTAACGATCTTCCTAATTAATACTTATATCGCTTTAGCTCCATAAAAATGAAATCAAAGTGGATGACTAGGACACGTTTTTAGCTTTACCTATAGAGCTCTGTTTTACGAGTATGACTTTTGGCCGTCGTATATTTTTATCGCCTTGATATTTATTTTTGAGAGAGAAGACTAAACGATCTACCGTTTATTATAAATCAGTACACGCGTTATTGGAAATATAATAGAGTTTATTGCCTAAAGGTAAACCGTGCCCCCCCCCTACAATCTTGGGAGAGTATTAGCTCGGGGCATATTGGGGCCCCCACCCCGCCCTAAGATTCGTATTTACGTTCGGATTTAAACCGTCATGTGCCTACAAAGTTAAAGTAAACATTGAAAGGGGAAAAAAGAACTAAGCCATTCTTTCAAAGTTTATCACCCGATGTACTTAGAGTTTCATGCAATTTCGAGAAATTGCTGGTGTCTATTTTTATGGAACTATAATCAAAGGTAGCCCAGATAATGACGAATATAATGGTGTTAATATTTAATTAGTCGGATAATTAGTTTAGGAGATAAATTGAATTATCTTAATTTCTGTAGATAATTTTTTTTAGTTATACATAAGTGAAGGACCTAGAGCTGTCATACAAAATCTTAAATTTCTCAAAATTGCGTCTGTCTATTTTTATGAAACTTTGATCAAACGTAGCCAAAACTATATCAATTATAATGGTGTTGGTTTTTAATTAATCGCATAATTAGTTTAGGAGATAATTAAAAATGACTTAATTTTTATAAATAAATTTCTTCAAATTTTTCCCAAGGCTTATTGCGTTAAATAGTTAGAAAATTTCAAATTTCTCGAAATTTTGTATGTCTATTTTTATGAAAATTTGACGATTCGTAGCCTAAATTATATCGAATACAATGGTGTTAATTATTAAGCGATTAGGTGATTAGTTTAGGAGTTAATTAATATTTAGTTACTTTGTCTAAACAAACATTTTCTTTAATTCATGAACTTTCTATCAGAAACGTCTGGTAGCACCAGTTATTTTTTCGTGATTTGATTAAGACTGAGAAAACCGTACCATCTTGCCCTTTCATGGAGAGAGAGAAAAAAAATAAATAAAAAACCGGGAATTGTGGGTAGACTATACCTTGGCCTATAATCCCGTAAAGTGAATCGAAAATAATATATTTTCGATTTCCGCCTCAGGCTTGTTTTGATTTCTTATTATTTTTTTTCTCCACTCAGCTTGGCGCGTTTCCCCCCATCCCCCATTTTTTCCCCTTTTGGGATTTCGTCAGACGGAAAAGTGATTTTTATTTTCTCTCTAAGAGGATTTTTTTCCATGAGATAGTCAATGGATAAAGATACCCCTAGCTTATTTGTCGCGTTCAACCTGAGAATCGGTTTAAAAAACTCAATATTTATACCGTAAATCGAACCAAACTAAGATAAATACAAAATATAGATATATTCACCAAGGCTTATTGAAAATGGTATAAACAGGGTGTTGTAACTTGTAAGAAGTTATGAGTGGTGTGTTTTCTTTTATGCGATTTCAGGGGTAAATAACGAAAGGAGTTAGAGACGCTAGCTTCCGTAGTGTAGAATACAGTGGGACTTTCAAACGTAGACACAGAAAAGAGAAAACGCCTCGGTCGCGCCGTCTATAATTCAAAATAAGTATGATATTTTCCAACCAATAGCGTGGCAGCAAAGTTTCGAAAGTCATGCTGGGATATCGATTTCCTCCTGTCTGCTAGTTTTCGTCTGCTACTTTCGTCTGCTAGTGTTCGTCTGCTTACGACTAAGTGACAATTAGGCTTAGAGTAAAGTTTATTCATTAAGGTGCACTTGAATTAGAAACATGCAATCTTAAAGTTGGTAAATTCCTTTTTCGATAATGAAATGGAATTAAAGTCGTTTTTGCATCCTTCAATACAGTTTTAGTTGTTTTAATTTCTTTAGTCACAGATACAGTCGATGATCCTGATCCCACAGTTCCCACTGGCACTGACTCGGAAAAATCACTAAGCCTTAGCTCACTGGGCCGACTCTGTAACCGCGCACTTACGGCAAAACAAGTTTGAACACATTTTGAGGATTTCCCCGGCTTCAAATTGCAAATTGTTGACTAACCTTTCTTCTTTAAATCGCTGTTTACTCGCGATTGAATATAATAACTATATTGGGTTGATTTATGAGACGACTTCACAACATCGACACCCGCCATTTTACTTTACCCAGAATACCTTGCGGTGCGAGATTTTAAGGCAAAACTTTTAAGGTTCTGGTCTTATTTACAATACAGTTCCAAAGATGGCACTACGTTAGTTACAAATTCTATGACGTTTCAAGGTCCCACTGTATTCTACACTACGGAAGCTAGCGTCTCTAACTCCTTTCGTTATTTACCCCTGGCGATTTTAAGTCGAAAATGTTGAGAACCATTTTGGCGTCCGCTGGCCACCGTTTTCGAGTTATGATCTGAGTATTTTACGGATGACCCCTAATAAATTTAATTAGTTAAGAATCTGATTTAGACAATGATAGTTTTTTCAAGGGGTCATTTGTAAAACAATTATGTTATGATTGCAGTGTTTTGCGGATGAATCCTTATAAATTTAATTGAGAAACTGATTTTGATAACGTTAATTTATAAAAGAATTTATCCTTAAAATGCTCAAGTTATGATTGGAGAGTTTTACGGATGACCCCTTATATAAATTAGCATTGTCTAAATCAGTTCTTTAATTAAATTTAAGGGGGTCAACCGAAAAATACTCCAATCATAACTTTAAAACGGGGTGGCCCGGACATCAAAATGTCTTAGAAGTTACATTTTTGACTTGAAATCGTCCAATGAACAACACCCGCTCATAATTTAGATTACGAACCTTTCATAAACACCCTGTAGAAATAGAAACGCGATGGGAGAAAAAGAGATAGAAAATATCCCTTCGTTATTATTAAAAAATTCCTCTTGTCTTTGGGTTTAGAAACCATGCAACGTAGAACGTAAAAGTAATCCTTTCTAATAAGGAGTGTTTTTTTTTATAAGATTATGTTTTTCTGTTCATATCTCCTTGGTAATGCCTGTTTCCAGTTGTTTTAAAGTGGATTTTTTATGCTTTCTTTAGATTTTTGGAAACGAACGAACGAACAAACAAACGACCTCAAGGAGGAAAATAATGGACTGCGCATAAAGGAATTTTTACGTTTTTTTCCCCAAGAAAAATTTCAAGTAAGAAAATATATATACGCTCTTTATAAGACAAATAAGTCCAGAATTCTTAAAATTCCTACAAGTATGAATTAATTTCATCCTCCCATGAAATTTGAGTTTATATTCCTGAAAGATGTAAGATAAATTCACCCCTTTACCAACCGAAATTGCAACGTAGTGGTTTTTCCAAAAAGAAACTCGATATGAAGCTAGGAGAAAACAAAACATAATAAGTGGTTTCTCGATAATACGATACCTTGAAGCTTCTAATTATACACAGTGTAGAAAACTTTATTCCCTTCCATCGATATTTGTATAAACACCTTTCCTTTAATTTAAAACTTGGAAGGAAATTGCGTCTAAATTATAGGATGCAATGAAGCCAAAAGCGGGGGACTGTATTTGTATAATTGTGATGAACTATACCCAACCTATCCGTTTTAGCTTCGCACGTATTTCATCAATTAAGATGAACGCGTTGATTGACTCCACGTGCGAACTAACTAAAGTTAAAGTCATACCTCGAACGCAATCACGCGCTGCACGCTTTACTTAAGATCAGACGGAATATGCAATGAGGGAATCTATATATTCACGTGTTTAAGTCCTATTGTAATACGAGTGAGATTGACCTTAACGTAGCTTCCCACCCTTTTGCAAATTCACTTTGATTATTCTCTCACACCTACACCTTTTCCGTTACGCACGCGCGACGGAAGATCGTGACTTGTTGTATAGTACTCCCCCGCGTTTCAGCGTTAGTTAGAACTACAGTCGAAGGTATACGGTACTAAAACAATGTGGGATATAACCTTACCTTTAGTGTAAATTCAGGTTTGGATGAAGGTATAAATTGTTGAATGAGAAAAGATGTTCAACGTTACCTGGGAATTTCATCAATGAATAACGATGGTAATGATTACTTTTGATAGTACTGACAATTGACTTCTTAAACGAAGAGGGAAAAAGGAACGTGTGTGTTAGCGAATTCACACCCTCAGTTGTTTCATTTTCAATATCGCTCGATCGTTTTGGGGTAAAAACGTCATAGACTGTTTCGTTGAAATTCAAATTCAGCCTTGAGTAATCTTTTACTGTAGCATTTTGGAAGTTTCCATTGAACTGGTGCTAGACTTTGAATCAAATTTGTCCATATTGTGTCTTCTCCCGTATTCGAAATATCGGAAAATAGACGCGCGAGATTTTTCCCGCGTTAATAATACACTCCAGAATTTTCCCGCCAATTCTACACCCCCTATGCTATACTTTAGAAGTGTTCTGCCAAATCCGGTTTTTATTAAATTTTGTCTCCTCTCTTCTTTCTTTCTATTAAAACAGGGCGCGCGAAAATGAACGATTTCTGACTATATTATTTTTAGTCCCGCCAATTTTTGCCCATTGCTCGACTCAAGTCATCCGAAATAAGGCGGCCAAGGCTTAGCTTTTATCTTTATTAAAAATTTTCAGTCGGAGAAATTGACGTATTTTCGCGGTTAGTTCAATTTTGAATCGAAAGAAAATATACTACCATTATTTTTGCTTGTTTGAAAATTTCGTTTTTACGATCTCAATTCTTATATATATAGATTCTCTTCTTTTCCCACCCTCCAAATAACGCTTCGATAAATCGTGAAAAAATTCCAGAAACATTCACCAAAAAATAATAAAAAAGAAAACAGATTTCAATTTTAAACAAAGACCAGACTAGATTTCTGAAAACAATTTTCAAAATATGGAAATTTTTCAATCTATTATCTTATTATTAATTTAAATTTGCGGAACTAAAAGAAATATCTACTCATACTTCTTTAAAAATTGTAAATTGTAAATTGACAGAAAATGTAGGGTGTGATATTTGAGTTCGAAATAAAGAATTATTGTAAGGGAAAGATTGCATACAGGGGAAAAATACCCTAGGTTAAACCTACGGCCCCTGTAGAAATGTTTCACTCTCTCAACACCGGAGTAAGTACTAAAAGCAACCTAACAGGCGGGATGGAAGTTCTGGAGTTTCTGATAAGTTTGCCATAGTTTAAAGAGTGTGTTCTTAGTGTACAAATCTTAGTGGAAAGTGTCTGCAAAGAACATGGGGGTCTAAAACATTTAGTTACAAAGATATGAACTCTCAAACATAAATTAGCCCCCAAAACCAAAGAAATAGTTACGCTTAAGTAGTAATTAGCTTTACTTTACCAGCGTTAGCAGACTTCTACCCATTTAATAGCACACTAATGCTATAGACAAGGCTCAATATCGTTCTTAAATCGAAGACTATGACACTTCCTTTCACTTTCCACTCAGTTTGACTCTAAAAACACACCATTTAATTTGAATGAACACCCTGTATTTCCCATATTTTTTATTTCTCTGAAATAAATTTCGCGCGATGTTCTGAAAGGAAGACACAAGCTCGCGCGTGTTGCGATTACTCCGCGAAATTTTTCATAAATTGAAATCTCGTGCCGCTAAAAAGCATGCACCGTTTATTGAAAAGATTTTCTTCACAAAAGTGGAAGTAAAAGCCTTCTCTCTTTTTTTTGGGACCCGCGCGTGCCAGTTAACTCGACTTGAACTATACGCTAGAATTTAGTTTTGGAAAATAAAAATATAGCGGTATACGTAGATTCCTTTTGAAGAAATTCAGGCACGTCATACCCTTTCGTGTTTAGTTAAGAGAAAAAGAGGGAGAGGGAGAGATGGTATTTGAAAATTCGCTTATTTAGAAAAATGCTCGGTATGGATTCTTTGAATCAAAAGTTTATTTCTAAAAGCGATCGAGCGAGCGTGGGTTTTGAGGACTGATTTTTCAAATGACCCTTCCGGTTCAGAACAAAAATGAGCTTTCAAAAGTTTGTGCAAAAGAAATTCGATAACTTGGTAGCGTAAATGACCTTTCACCTTTGATTTCCCCGTACCTAACCTTTACACTAATTAATTTATTTGACTGATCATTTGTGTGGAATCAGAGCCTGGCCAGGTCGCTCTATTTAATTCAAAACTGCCTTTACGTTTTTGGTAAACATTCACCGGAATTTTTACAACGAAAGGCAACTTTATTTGGAAATGTGATCCCGGGGTTACCAGCCCCTATAGGATGAGGAACTATATACAGACACTCGTGGAATCATAGTTTTAGAAGTCTGATCCCCCTTGTATTTGGGTGGGGCGAGCCCCTCGTAGAAGAGGGTACTCTAGCGAGGAAAAATAAGATTCTTTGGTTACACGAGATGTTGACCCTGGCTGCGTGGCATCAAGATTCTCTGTTTTCATCCTCATTCTTTCTCTCTTGTTGCTATCGGAGCTTTCCGACTAGTACTTTATACTATCTCTTTGGTGGGTGCTACAAGGGTTGTGTGAGATTTTATGGTTCGTGTATTGTAGGGTTCAGATTGTCTTGGGAGTAAGATGGGGTTATAGTTGAGAGGGGAATCTCTTTGATGGGTTTTCGCTTCCAATACAAACACTCTTGAAAGTGATCAATGCGGAAGGTTGTTATTGAAAATCTTTTGGTGGAGGGAATGTCTTTTACATCTAATAGCTCAATATATTCCGTGTTTAATCTGCATATTCTCTAGTTTAATCTGAATATTACATAAATTAAGCTGGATATTTCGTAGTTTAAGCTGGATATTTCGTAGTTTAAGCTGGATATTTCGTAGTTTAAGCTGGATATTTCGTAGTTTAAGCTGGATATTTCGTAGTTTAAGCTGGATATTTCGTAGTTTAAGCTGGATATTTCGTAGTTTAAGCTGGATATTTCGTAGTTTAAGCTGGATATTCCATATTTCAGCTCAATATTTATTTTATTTTATAGTTTAAAGAAAAAGCTCATCAACTCTATCGTTAATTAATTAGTTATTTTTTTAATTGGAGTGAGGCATTTTCCCCGAACAATTAAAAAGTGGCAGTTCTGCAAGGTACAACTATGGAGCTTCTCCAAAATTGGTTCGACAACGAGTTTAATTTTAATTATCTCTCTATATTAATGTCAGAAATTTATTAAAAGCGTGGGAAATGGGAATCTTGGCCATAAACAAACCGCCTTTGTCGATAAAAATAATGTATGGCGCATTGGCGCGTTCGTTATGTCACAACTGACTCGACTTGAAAGGAACCACCGTACAGAAATACATTTATTCTCCGCTGCTTATTTCCATCGAATTTTTCCTGAACACAAGCAAGCTGGTAAGGGGGAGGCTTTGGTGTTTTCCCGGTTCATAACTATTAATATTCTTTCCCAGTTCGCTACTAAATAATAATAACCCTAATCCTGCTCGAAAACCCTACACCCCCATCCCATCCCCCACTCCCTCTTATTGACGCTCCGTGCACGAAAATTGTCCCTATAGAAACTCAACAGCTAGGAGTCGGACATTATCCTTCAGAAACATTTATATCTTAATATAGGTAAATTCCATTTTAGTTGTTAAGTATCCCACATCTTTCGTTGTTAAAGAAGCGAGTTCTAATTTGTTTCCAAGTGAAGAAAAATAGGAAAATTGCTCGGCGATTCAAGCTTGAAATGGGGTTAAATTAAACCAGATTTAATGTCATATTTGGCCCTTTTCAAGGATGCGATTATCGTATGTAGGGAGTTGAAAATGAAAATGGGGAGTTTCCAGCTCGTAACGGAAATCAATTCCATAAATGATTCACAATGACACGAACGCGTTTTTACGTAATTTTCATACCCCCTTACGTATATGCTTTCTGAGACAACAATGTACGGATGGGAAAAATGACACGTGTTGCAAATATTTCAGTCCCAATCGCTTATTTTTCCTATCCAGCTTTATATTATGTATCACTCCGCTTATTACTTACGCTTCGTGGAATACAGAAATTATTATTCTTATTTGCCGAATTAAAAGCAACACGTTTGTAGTTGAAATAATTGCTCAAATTCCTTTTCATCGTAGATTTCGCCTGTATTACTTCAATTTCATCGGATGAAATTGTGTGTTTTTGGAAGAAACTAATTTAATTCTCAGTTGATAATGGGGGTTTGAATATTTGGTTATTTTTCCAGAGGGTAAATTAGTCTCTATGGGCCATTTTCCTTTTAGTTAATGACGTTATAAATTGATTTTCTATCCTGGCGTTGTGCGCTTCTTAAGGCCTTGGCCCGGTTGGCCTTAATCCTTGTAAGGCTATTAATTAGCCTTAACGTATATAAGGGAACTACATCAGGCTCTTATTTTGTCCGAGATAACCCTAACTTAGGTTATTACTCGACTAATATATACTTCTAACCCTTTTCCTCCGCACGCCGTTACGTTTTTTGGTATTTTTTGGCGCGAAAGAACGATAAAAATCATCGCACGACTCGAGTAAATTACTAGGGGGCATTACCTAACTGGGGGCCCCTGCTATTGGGGCCTATATTTTTCGCTTCGGGGATTACAGCGTGACAGAGAAGGACATTTTGGTAGAACTTCCTTAGCTAATGAAAATGAACACTGTGTCAGTGCCAGTTCAGTCCCAAAATTATCCCCATACTAAATAACGATCTCTAATCCAGGTCGAGTTGATCATCAAGGGGTTTAGTTTTATTTAATTTTCAAGTTTTCTTTATAATTAATATTTAATCCAGTTGAAAGGTTAACTTGATTGATGAAGGTTTAGGTGGGGTTCCATTTTTCTGAGTTATCATTTGATTGGGGGAAGTGGCGGGCGTTAAGACAATCGTTGCTCTAATCTTGAAGAGATCTTTCTTCGCTTCTGCTTCTTTCTCGCCCTTTTCCGAGATTAGAAAGCCTTCTCCGACAGTGGCTCCGATATGGGGACTTGTACCCCAAGCAAGCGCGTTGTGGATGGCCAATGACAAATTATCCCAACCTCTGGAATCGATGTTACCCCTCGGTGTCTTTTCCCAAGCGATATTCGGGAAACCCCTTATAACAGAACGCTACTAGTTTTCCCGCCATTTCTATATATATAGACCATTTCAATCCAAGTCTCGCGCTTGTTTGGTCCTCCCCAAAATTAAATGCCCAGTCGTCCAAATAGAAAGGAAAAAGCAACAGATTAACGATTCTTCTAGATCCTTTTACTTTTTTCCCTTTCGTCTGTCCATCCGTTGAGGGGGCTTAGCCCCTAGACTCTCTTCTCTTTTTTTTGTTATAAGCAAACACAAATTACACCGCGGGTATTTGTATAGAATGTATTGTTTTCATTTACAAAAAGGTCTGTCGGGAGCAACGTTGGCTTAGTTCCCTGTATTACTGAATTGGGTATTTTTGCCGCCGTTAGCGCTTTTTCCTACTGCATGCATTGTTCTATCAGCGAAATGAAAACCTATTAACCAAAGGGAAACCCATGGGATGGTATTTTTCCATACCATTGTTTTTCGGCTTTTTTCGACAACGTACCAATGTATGCGATTTTAAGTACATTATTTTACAAGAAGTAAGACACGAAATGTTCAGAGTAATTGACGGGTTAGGTTAGATTATCTGACGATGTACATGCAGAGAAGCAGGGGAAAAATACGCTTTGAACAACGGGACAATTACTTATTGAGCAACGGGACAGTTACGCTTTGAGCAACGGGACAGTTACGCTTTGAGCAACGGGACAGTTACGCTTTGAGCAACGGGACAGTTACGCTTTGAGCAACGGGACAGTTACGCTTTGAGCAACGGGACAATTTTGCTTTGAACAACCAAGTACAATTGGTGAAATTCTCACTCCCACTATGAGAGACACGCGTGGTTAAAAGAGTAGCGATGCTAATCTCCGAACAAGTACTCGTACAAAAAGAAATATATCAAAGCCCATAGCTCTCTCTCTCTCTCTTTGGGTCCCACTGGAGTACATATCCAGATGCTCAATATTACGTTTTTTTTTCTTTCTTTCCCTGGTCTCCTATGGCCGCAGTTATATCTGCCAAGCAGTGAAGCGAACATACCTCGTTTTTTCGGAGCTTTGTTTGGGGGGAGATACCCCCAACACGAATAAAAAGAAAATACGAAACAGTTCCAGGGTCGAGTGCTATACAAGTAGATCCGAGCGTAACGCGCACCTGACTTTGTACGAAAATAAAAAAGGGGAAATGGTAAAAAAAAAGTGCCATGTGAGGATAGACACGGCTCATCGACTAACAGAGGGGATATAGCCTCCCCTGAAACACTGTCAGACCTCTCAGAGTCCTATAACAGAACCTTGTTTTTTATCTGGATAAAGCTATCCCATGATCCAACGCTCGTCGCTCTATGGTCTATGGACGATTTTTTCGCTCTATATACCATTGTTACTTTACCCCAACTACTTTCTTATCCAATCTTAATACGCTTTCAATATCCCTCCACGTATGCTTTAAAATTCACTGCAAATTTAGACTGGCTTTTTTCTTTTTTTATTCCTTGCTCTATGGATTTTACATTAGGGAAATATACATAGTATGTTCTTGTATGTTTTTCGCTTTGGGTTTCTTTGCACGAAAGTTATCTTATGTTTACTTTCTCTCTTTCTCGATAAATTTATCGTTTTATACATTTTTAGTAAGTTTACGATTTTGTTTCTTATACATTTTAGTCGTGGTTTACCCCTAGAATTTTGAACGGTAGTTAAGTTTATTTGAACTGCAATGTTTGTTACTTTCTTCTTGAAATGTTGATGGTGTTGACATTGCGTGTGAAATTTACTAGAGGGTAAAAATAACACTTTTAACTCGATCCGCTTCAAAACGGAGAACTTCGTAATTCTTCGCTGAAAATGCAGAGTTAATTGTTTTGCCGAAAATATTTATAGCAAAAAGTTAATTTAAACTATTTAGGGGGTGTTTCATAAAGGGTGATAAACCGAGGTGCAGTGGGATGGTTCTATTGTAAATCATTTTTGAAACGAAAATGTAACTTGTATGATATTTTGATATAAGGTTCGTCTCTAAATAAGTGTTTAATGGATGGACCCCTTAATCTTACGTAAGAAACTAAAATACAGTTCTAATTTTATCAAGGGGGCATCCCTAAAATACTTTAATCATAACTTGTAAGCTGTGGTCCTTAGGACAAAATGTCATTGAACATTTTCGACTCAAAATCATCCATTTTAACTCAGTCCTACAAGACTTTTTGAAACACCCTGTATAATGCATTTATACCAGAAGTATATAATACTTCTCTCCAAGAGAAGTATACCACAAAGCAGCGTAAGTGTAACGTCATTCTTCCCAACATCAGAGCATTTGGAACAAGGTTACTAAACCAAATCACATACGCGATAAATAGTTCCCTCATCATTACTCTAAGCGCTTAATTATTTGCCAAGGCACGCTTGTGAATCTTTGTCCCATGTCAAGATGAGATTTGTGGTTTGATTGCTGAGGATTTAGTACCAAACAGTTATAGAATTGACCCCACGGTGCGATGCCCATCTATACTTTGATGAGCAGGGAAGAGCAAACAAAAAGGTGCATGAGCCAGGGAAGAATCAAGTTATATAACTAAAGTATTAAGAGGATACAGAGTGTCATCCTTCTTCTATCATCCCCTTCTGATTATACTTAATATCGTTAAGTGCATTTTAAATTAAATTAGGTCACGATTCTGCCTATTGGGTTAATATTTAAATTTCCCTTTCATATATGTTTGCGAGTTCGACGAATACTTAATTTAATTTCACGTATGCAGAAACACATTGTATCTATATATACGAAAATTTTCCCCGTTTAGTATTTAAGGATGCATCTAGACAGTAAGATTAATATCGTTCGTTAGCTAGTATCAGCCGATAAATCGAAGAAAGATTCTTAATAGAAATTGCGGAACGTGCTCCAAATGAATTAAGGCTCGCCCGCGTGTTAAAGGTCAATCTTTCTTGAGACTAAACGTAGGAAAACACGAAGGTTGTTCTAGAGTCAATACCAATGACAAGTTTGAAGTGATACAAATATCTTTGATAAAATTATTATATTTATCGATAGACTATTTTATTCGAAACTCGGAGCTTAATAGTTTCCAAGCTTTCATAACAGGGTTGGCAAAAAACCGGATTTTTCCTGAAAAGTCCACTGGTCTGGTTTTTTGCTGGTTAAAACCGGATTTTTCGGTTTTATCCGGATTTTTCAAAAATTACTCCTAGGTGTGCCAGAAATAAGCAAGTAACAGTTTTTTTGCTTATTTCCTGCACTCTTGAATCATAAGCCGTCGTCTGCTACATACAGTACTATTAGAAAATCAGTCTCACTTAGCCACTTTGTGTTTATAACTCATCTTAGATGTTTTGTATAGCTGTACTTTCTGTAAAAAGATAAAAACCGTAAAACTAACAATACTAGATAGTTTTTTATCATGCCTAAAGCGGGTGGGCATCATAGTGGTGGAAGGAAAATTGATCCAGTATGGATGGAAGTAGATAAACTCCCAAATGAAGATGATAACGATGGTTCTTCATTAAGTTCAAAAGCCAAATGCAAACATTGTGGAGCTGAAGTTAGTGCAAGAGCAGAAAGGATTCGTTCTCATTTGGAAAAATGCACAAAAAGAAACCCGAGGGGTAACACTGAAATTGGAACCTGGTCACCTTGTTCTTCAGAATTGTCTCCTGCAGCTCTAAGTACCAGTGAAAGTTTATCTTTTGCTGATGAACTGTCATTTTCAACTTCTTCTTCTTCTGCTCCCGCTACACCTAGCCCTAGTCCTACATTTGGTCAATTGGACAAATTGAAGAAGGCCCAGTTGAAGTTACTGAAACCTAGTAATCAGTCACGAATAACAGAATATGGAGTTCAAACTACCGCATCTCAAAAACATGCTATTGATAAATCAATTGCTAAATTTTTCTTCAGCAACAACATTGCTTTCAATACAGCTGAAAGTGTATACTACATAGAAATGATGAAACAAATGCGCCCAGGGTACATTCCACCAAATAGAAAGGACTTGGCTGGAAAATTGCTAGACGAAGTGGCTGAAGATGTAGATTCTGCTCTTCAAGCAGATCTGAAAAATAATAAGTTCATTACCATTACATTAATGCAAGATGGATGGTCCAGTTGTAAAAACGACCCAATTCTTGCTAGTAGCATACACACTGGTCAGCATGTGTTTCTCTTAAATTCTGAAGATTCAGCTGAAGAAAGGAAGAGCAGTGACTACTGTAAAGAAGCAGCTTTAAAATCTATGAAGTTAGTAGAAGAAAAATATCATCTCAAGGTTTTTGCTATTGTCACGGACAATGAAAATAAGATGAAAAAGATGAGAAGAGATTTGGAAAAAGACCATCCACAATTGATAACGTATGGCTGTAGCGCACATTACATGAACTTGCTAGAAAAAGAAGTTACCCCTAAAACAGTGCTAAAACATTTAGTGGAAGTAAATAAATATTTCAGAAATCATCACCAGCCCAGAGGTTGGTTACTGGCTAAAGATGGAAAAATGCCCCAATTACCCAATGATACAAGATGGAATAGCCAAGAAGCAGCAGTATCTTCGTATGTGGCTAACTATAATAAATATTTAGAAATTAGAGCAGAGTACCCCAATGAGCTTGAAAGGAACATAGAAAGAATTTTGGATAATTTTCAAATATATCATGGAGCCCTTCACATGGCTAAGCAGTTAGAAGTTGTCAGTTGCTGTTTAAACAGGTTGCAGTCTGACAATTGTGGTCTTAGTGAAGCCGTTGAAGTATGGAAAAACCTCCAAGAGAATGACCAATTTACAGATTATAAAAACTCCATTAAGAAACGATATGAAGATGCAATCCACCCCTGTCATTTGGTAGCTAATATGTTGGACCCAAGATATAAAGGGCTACGCTTGACCTCTAAAGAAGAAGAGATTGCAGAAAATTGGCTGTCTGAAAAGTATGAAACTTTCTTGCCACTTGCAATGGCATTTAAAATACAAGATGCGGATCTATACCCAGAAACCTTGCTCAAAAAGGAGGTGATAGACAACATTCTGCCTAAAAAGTGGTGGCTATATTTGGCATCTAAACAAAAGCCTGAAAATGAAAACTCTAATCTTATGGTGGAATTTTGTAATTTTGTATCTTCACTTTTGTCTTGCCCAGCAAGTTCAGCGGGTATAGAAAGATTATTCTCCACGTATGGACTGGTTTGGACCAATCTCAGAAATAGATTAGGGTATGAAAAAGCAGAAAAACTAGTTAAAATAAACAGATACCTTAATACTCAGAATAATGAGAAATAAATATTCATAAATACTAGATACTGACACTATTATATACTTAGTTCTATTGGTAACTGTATGTTTTCACAAATAAAAAGGAAAAACATCAATTTTGGCTAAGAAAAGAAACGTTTCTTTTTTAAACAATGATTTTTTGAAAAGTCCGGAATTTTCCCTGGATTTTTCAACGTGGATTAAACCGGTTTAATCCAGGTGGATAAAACCGGACTGGTTACCACTGTGCCAACCCTGTTTCATAAGGTAAATTTTATATCAAAATATGGAATGTCTTAACTTTGGTATGAGGTTTCGTTCATGGTTTGTCAAAATTACCTTTCCTGATGGCTGATATACTGAAACTTTAGAAGGGGGTATTTTCCAGTAACTACAGTTCGGTTGGTGTACCAAATATGGATTGAATTTTCAGCAGTATATGGCTCGACCAGCTGCTACTGTTACTCGGTCTGGCCCGGCCATTTTAAGTTCTAGAAGGTCCCGTTATAGAGAATGGGGCCCCGGGAATGATAGACTTAACGAGTCTCAGTGGCCATATAAGCCCACCAAACAGGGACACCCCCTTGTTGTAATCTATCTACCCGATATGGTTATAGATGAAGTCTCGTTAAGTCAACCTCTATTTGCACCAAGGTAAAAGCTACCGTCTATTCCAATCAATACACGTAACTTGACCCAAACTCAACTTGGAAATATTCTCTATAGTTGATCCCATTCCAAATATTCCATTATTACGCGGGAAACACGATGAGTATCGAATATTCAAGATCGCTGTAACTTCAAAGTGAAATGATATGTACATTATGATGGAACATGGCTGCATACCTAGTGCTAGGGGAAGTTCCCCCCGGATCTCTCCATATGTTAGTGGGGTTTAGCGATCCTCCCACTTGCCAGGCGTACGCGTTAGGCGTTACTTTCGATATCGTAGGCGAAATTGGAAGTAGAAACATTTATAGGAGACTGGCTTTCGCCGCCCTGTTTTACTTTCAAAGCCCATTCAGACTAAAGTAAATTCTTACGTTCCCATCAGTCGCGTCAGTAGTCATTATTTTCTTTTCCCTGTTCAGGCGTAGCTCACTGGATCATGCTTCAGTAACTAAGGCATGATCGAGTGAGCTATGTCTAAAGAAAAGGAGCTAACGAGGTGGTGCCATCTCGACACTGCCCGACGAAATTGAAAATTCTCAACCAAAACCCGCGAACCTTTTACCAAATGTGGATGAGAGGGAAAGTATGACAATGGCCATAGAGCCTGTGTTAAAAAACGCAAACATCAAAGTTTCGCCAATAACTATTTAGTTTACTAGTGACTGATGGACTTGCAAACTCGCGACTGAAAGTATTTCAGACATTTATGCTCCTTGGTTTAACCATAGCCCTCTCGATCACGCGAATCACGACGCAAGCTGCTCGCGCTATAGCTGAACTACCGAGATTTGTTTTAAACGTATCTAGTTTTATGTGCTCTTCTATTGCTTCGATAACCTTACTAAAAACCATATTATACCTTCAAATACCTTTTAAAACATTACCAGCTACTCTGTCCTGACTACAAACACAAATCGAGGAAGTTCTAGCATACACAATAGCAGACGACGGTAACCGCCTAACCGCGAATTAACACAACTTACACAAGACCTATTTTAAGGGAGTGAACAGGCCCAGTATAGCTACGCCAATAAAACGGTCAACTACGGCGAAACTCTGATGACTCGCGACTTTTGGCCATTTTCATACTTTTCCTCTCATCCACTTTTGCTTTTACATAGTCGTTGACACGTGTAATTAAGCGACTTCACTGACTTTAAAGTAATATTTTAGAGTAGTCTGAACGGGCCTTAAGGAAAAAGAGGAGTCGGTAGTTCAGTCGGTGTCATCGGGGTGAAGAGGTGAAAAATGAAGCGTATAGGAATAAAAAAAATCATGGTCGACTGCCTTTAACTACCTATTTCATCCTCCCCTTGTACATTGCATTTGCAAAGGTTGCTATATACCGTTATGACCGCACTGAGGGATTTTTCCAGTAGGTCATGTCACCTTTGGACGTATTGATATTTTTCGTTAATTCGATTTTAGTGTTACGACAAAATTCTGAAGGTATTATCAATGTTTCTTTGAATTCACGCGAAAGCCATTTGATATGGCAACCTTTATGAAAGTTCCCCTAAAATTTATTCTTAACCGTAACACATCGCATCACATCAGTTGCTAAGCCTTGTTCGATCGTGAAGGAAACGGCTTGGACTTTGTAATAATTTACTCTTCCCGCATGTACCGTACCATGCATGCTTACTAAAAATCTATCCGTCCACGTGATGCTTCGCAGTTTGGCGAGAGAGAAAATTTAACCGCGCTAGGTTGTACAGTTTGCACGTGGGCGAATATCTCGTCCAAGATAATGACGGAAGGCGCATGCTCTTTTATCGTATAACTTAAAGGGGGTGGGGGAGGCTCGGGATGAGATGATTCTAAGAGGAGAGAAGATGGAAATACCCCTTTTCCATCTCCATATTCTAGTATAACACCCCAGGCGGCCACCATCGCGCCTCTATAAGCGGTTAAATGAGATGGCAAACGATATTATACGTACAGTATCATTGACCATTTTCATCCAAGACCCTAGCTATCCCCTGACCCAACCTCTGTAAGGTTAAATAATGAAAAAAATTCAAATGGTTGCGTTATCAAAACTCGCGCAATTATTCCCATGCTGGCTCTCTTGGAAGGGAATCAACACCCCGGTAGTTTTGAGAGTTTCTCCTTGGGTTCCTCTGTTAATTGGAAATCGAAATGTACTACTAGCACGCTATACCGCACTGCCTGTGCGTATGTACTACATACATTTAAATATCTACAGGGTGCGCGGTAGATAAGCCTTGGTCGAATGTATGTATGTACATCGCCCTTGAATTTGTAATATCGGGAGACGAGCGAATATTTGCACAGACGATTACCCTTGGCGAATGTAAGGAGACGTTTGGAAGAGCATTCCAGCTATTTTCCCGGCCCCCTTTTCGACAATATATAGCTTAACTCCCTGCAGGAATAGGTATCGTTTAATGATTTTTCTGTAGTTGGCCAATATGGTTCAATTTGCGGTGTAGCTAGAACCACTGCGGTGTTATGCTCTTCCATTTTTAAATTTTTCCAAAAGTTACGCGTAGATATAGCCGTATGGTTTTTGCGTTGGAATATTTGTCGTCGTAAATTAACGAGGGACATAACACCTTTTTGAACTCCCACGAGTCACCAGAGCGTCGAGACTTAATCTAATTGCGTTTAGTTTCTATGTTAAAATTAATTATACCGCAAACCCAAATTTGGTACGGGAATAATAATAAAACCTCCGGCCGTATCCCGCCAGCTATAGCTCCAAGGGGGGAAATTTATGCTTATAATTTCCGAGGGGATGGATAGTATAATGATTCGTATTCTATGGCATTATGTCAGGAATTTATGAAGATTACGGTGTAGTATTCGACCCCATTTCTAGAATATTATTAACCACGCCCGTTGGATCCCATAGCCGCTATTGGGATTATATAATAAAGACTTTGGGGGTTTTCAAGCAACACGAATTTGGTTATAGCAACCCGAAATATTCTGGCACGGCGGGAGACGTATATATTTTAGGGGGTTTCTAAAGCGAGCACCCAATGATCCATATAGCCTAGGGTGCCGTCTGTCTGCCCTTTGGTCATACCGTCCAAGAAAACAATGGGTCAAATATAAGAACGGAGAACTTTACAATGGGGTCTGACGAGCTTATTCAAAACGTTTGCCCCTTTTTCCGCGCCGGCGTATAGTGAGTGACTCATGATCATGCTATTCTTTCGGGGCATTTTATACCCCAACACCTATAGCTTTCATCATGGTGATGCTCGAATGTGACCCGAGTTATACAAGATATAGCTTGGTCTATTCATTTCAACCGGCCCCTAGCTATAGCTGTTTTTCAAATTTTTGGGGGTCCAAGTATAGACCCAAATATGTGTGTTCGTGTGGGGTTGCGTAGAAGTCTGTATAGTAAAGAAATTTTATGTTATAATATTATAGGTGTGTTGCTGTAATGGTTCACAATTTACTTCACTTTATGGCCTGTCTATCTTTTTAAATTCAAAATACAGGGTGTTATAAAAAGGGTGGTAAGAACGTAGTACACTGGGTTCTATGGGAAATCAATTTAAAAGTTTTGATCGGAGTATTTTAGAAACTGATTTAATAAAATGTTAATTTAATTAAGGGGTCAAACCCGGGTCATATGTAAAACACTCCAATAATAACTTGTATACGGTCGTCCTAAAATCAAAATGTCAAAGAACATTTTAAACTACAATTTTATATCCCATAGAACCCACTGTACTTCGGTTATAGCACATTTTCTGGAATACCCTGTATTTAAAAAAAAAATGTAAGACCCCAAATTCACTATTTGGGGTCTCGACAGTTTAAAATTTTCCAATCGTTGGAGGATTTATTTGAACAGTCACTCCTTAAGAGTGCAGACGAAATGGGGCGGAACCAAAGCAATGGGACCCCAATTTTATAAATCGACCCCACGATCAAGCTGTCAAAAAACTTAACAATAGCTTCGTTTTAGTGCCCTTACTTTGTCCCCAGACCTAAATCCCGGTCAGGGTGTCTCTGTCCCTGACTGACCATTGTCCACTAACTTTTGTCAACCCTTGTTGAAAAGGAAATCATACTGATTCGAGCTTTCATAGAATCCAGACAAAATTGTAATTCGAGATCAAATACAAGGCTTAAAATAAATCCCTATTCAAGTTTAATATGAAATAACCCCGGGACTTTGTCAATATATTATTATAATTTACTCGGAGATAATTCCTTAGACTGTGAAATTTATTTCAAAGCCTTTTGTAAGATTCGTAATTTCAAAAGAATATTTTAAAATAATTCTAATTTTAGATCCATCGATTCTTATCGAGGGACAAATTACTCCTGTTTCTAATTAAAAAAGACCCTAAAGTTTTAATAATTCTAACGAAAAATGTTCATTTTAAACCCTAAAGCTTATTACAAACACATTTAGCTCGTTTTGAAAGGCTGCGTAGCTTATGCGTTTAAAAAATCGCGCCAAATCTTGCTTTATGGCTAGCGACATCTGGTGAGAAATTGCATATATTTCTCAACGCCTCAAAATGCTCCAACATGTAGTGGCTTAAAATCCGAAATAAAACCAATATTAGTGTTAAAACTTAAAAATCCCATAAACCTTACTTCGGTCTGAAAGTTTTTAGCCCCCCATAGTTCTTTTCTCTCTATTACAGTAGTTCACCCCCAATTCCTCCCCCTTCTTTACCAAGTTGGAGAAGAAGGGGGATGAAGAGACTCTGACAGACAAAGACGGGTCGGCCGAGTAATAAGTGATCTCCGCCGTTAATTTACGTGACAAATTAAATCTCATTTAAATCAAATTTTAATCACAGTTAATACTAGAAATTTTATACTAAAATATGCCTCAAGTATCCAGGAACGTGATGCGATGGAGATTTGGACCTAATATAAATGGTAAATTTAGAGAAAGTTGGGCTTTTTATGTAGTTAACAAGCGGGTTAAGGACGGTTAGGCAGAGTTAGGGAGCGCGGCTTCAGCGGGCGATTTTTTTCCCACGTTGCGCGGTGCCGTCAAGCCGACCTGCCGAGGCGAAGCCATTTTGATTTTTCAGTAATAAGGGTGCTTACACGAGGTATCCCTCGATTTTGATGGACCCCCCTTTATGCTAATATTTTGCAATATTTAATAATTAAGTCTAATTTAAATATCTTTATACTTCTTTGAGTAAGAAAAAATACTGCTTTTAATCAAAAAGTTGGACAAATTTTTTTTTATTTTTTTGATCAGAAGACTAAATTTAAAGTTTTTTTCTCGGAGAAATATCTTGATTAAGAAACATCAAGATTTAGGGGTAAGAAAAAAATTTGAAGCCTTTTCAGGATTAGGAGCAAAATAAAAAAAATGACGCGGGGAAACTAAAAATTTATATTTTTAATGAGACTAGCATAAGTGTAGTTATGAAGCGTTGTTCGCACTGATCTTTGAATCATAGCATCTTAAATTAGAACTTAGGTTTGAAATAATCGTAATGTTTAATCTGAAACAATTTAATTTTAATTTCAGGTCGTTATTTGACTGAATGACGTCGTGAGGAAAATTTCTTCTAAGGGTCACGTTTGGCCATCAGCGAGGGATCAAGGTTTTGTGGTCTAGTGCACATTAAGCTGCACTGAGGATCGCGGGAGCTAAATGACGTTTGAGATGACGTCACGATGATTCCCAAATTTGATTGATTGAACTTCGAACTTTGCGTGAACTTCGACTTTTGTCGTGCGTTTTAATGTATCTCTTGAACTTTGTCAACCTCTGGAACTTTGTCAACCTCTTGCAACCTTGTCAACCTCTTGCAACCTTGTCAACCTCTTGCAACCTTGTCAACCTCTTGCAACCTTGACAACCTCTTGCAACCTTGACAACCTCTTGCAACCTTGACAACCTCTTGCAACCTTGACAACCTCTTTGCAACCTTGACAACCTCTTGCAACCTTGACAACCTCTTGCAACCTTGACAACCTCTTGCAACCTTGTCAACCTCTTGCAACCTTGCAAACCTCTTGCAACCTTGACAACCTTGACAACCTCTGCAACCTTGACAACCTCTTGCAACCTTGACAACCTCTTGCAACCTTGACAACCTCTTGCAACCTTGACAACCTCTTGGCAACCTTGGCAACCTTGACAACCTCTTGGAACTTTGACAACCTCTTGGAACTTTGACAACCTCTTGGAACTTTGACAACCTCTTGGAACTTGTCAACCTCTTGGAACTTTGTCAACCTCTTGGAACTTTGTCAACCTCTTGGAACTTTGTCAACCTCTTGGAACTTTGTCAACCTCTTGGAACCTTGTCAACCTCTTGGAACCTTGTCAACCTCTTGGCAACCTTGTCAACCTCTTGCAACCTTGACAACCTCTTGCAACCTTGTCAACCTCTTGCAACCTTGACAACCTCTTGCAACCTTGTCAACCTCTTGCAACCTTGACAACCTCTTGCAACCTTGACAACCTCTTGCAACCTAACCTTGACAACCTCTTGCAACCTTGTCAACCTCTTGCAACCTTGTCAACCTCTTGCAACCTTGTCAACCTCTTGCAACCTTGACAACCTTGACAACCTCTTGCAACCTTGACAACCTCTTGCAACCTTGACAACCTCTTGCAACCTTGACAACCTCTTGGAACTTTGACAACCTCTTGGAACTTTGACAACCTCTTGGAACTTTGTCAACCTCTTGGAACTTTGTCAACCTCTTGGAACTTTGTCAACCTCTTGGAACTTTCAACCTCTTGAACTTTGTCAACCTCTTGGAACTTTGTCAACCTCTTGGAACTTTGTCAACCTCTTGGAACTTTGTCAACCTCTTGGAACTTTGTCAACCTCTTGGAACTTTGTCAACCTCTTGGAACCTTTGTCAACCTCTTGGAACTTTGTCAACCTCTGGAACCTTTGTCAACTCTCACCTCTTGCAACCTTGTCAACCTCTTGCACCTTGACAACCTCTTGCAACCTTGACAACCTCTTGCAACCTTGACAACCTCTTGCAAACTTGACAACCTTGACAACCTCTTGCAACCTTGACAACCTCTTGGAACTTTGTCAACCTCTTGCAACCTTGACAACCTCTTGCAACCTTGACAACCTCTGGCAACCTCTTGCAACCTTGACAACCTCTTGCAACCTTGACAACCTCTTGCAACCTTGACAACCTCTTGCAACTTGACAACCTCTTGCAACCTTGACAACCTCTTGCAACCTTGACAACCTCTTGGAACTTTGACAACCTCTTGGAACTTTGACAACCTCTTGGAACTTTGTCAACCTCTTGGAACTTTGTCAACCTCTTGGAACTTTGTCAACCTCTTGGAACTTTGTCAACCTCTTGGAACTTTGTCAACCTCTTGGAACTTTGTCAACCTCTTGGAACTTTGTCAACCTCTTGAACTTTGTCAACCTCTTGGAACTTTGTCAACCTCTTGGAACTTTGTCAACCTCTTGGAACTTTGTCAACCTCTTGGAACTTTGTCAACCTCTTGGAACCTTGTCAACCTCTTGGAACTTTGTCAACCTCTTGGAACCTTGTCAACCTCTTGCAACCTTGTCAACCTCTTGCAACCTTGACAACCTCTTGCAACCTTGACAACCTCTTGCAACCTTGACAACTCTTGCAACCTTGACAACCTCTTGCAACCTTGACAACCTCTTGCAACCTTGACAACCTCTTGGAACTTTGTCAACCTCTTGCAACCTTGACAACCTCTTGCAACCTTGACAACCTCTTGCAACCTTGACAACCTCTGGCAACCTCTTGCAACCTTGACAACCTCTTGCAACCTTGACAACCTCTTGCACCTTGACAACCTCTTGCAACCTTGACAACCTCTTGCAACCTTGACAACCTCTTGCAACCTTGACAACCTCTTGCAACCTTGACAACCTCTTGGAACTTGTCAACCTCTTGGAACTTTGTCAACCTCTTGCAACCTTGACAACCTCTTGCAACCTTGACAACCTCTTGCAACCTTGACAACCTCTTGCAACCTTGACAACCTCTGACAACCTTGACAACCTCTTGCAACCTTGTCAACCTCTTGGAACTTAAACTTTTATGGTGCGTTTTAACGGTTACCTTTGGAACTTTACGCGATTTACGGTTATCCACGAGTTCATCAGGATATCACAACTAGTGGGTGAGTGCTATAATTTTCTTCGCGCATTACACAGCTGTCAGGTCAGAGTACTGCGTCCCATAGGCCTTTAACCCTAATGCGCTAGCTAGTGAGTCTTACCAATGCTGCGCGCGCATTAACAAACTTTCAGGTCAAAGCGCAGCGTCCTATAGTCCCCCTTCCCTAATGCGCGCATGCACACATCTGGAAGTCACGTGATCATGGCATCTCGAAACATTTTTATGTCAGTAAACGAAACAGTAAAATATAAATCTTTGCAAGCGTTGTCCATGTAAACGAACCTTGAATGTTTGTCCTGAATCAAGATTGTTTTCTCCCAGTCATCGGTGGAGCAGCTAGAGGCCGACCAACGAGGGTTCAAGTTTATTACGGTCCTACCTAGAGGGTCGTGGGAAACCTATAACTGTCGAAAGTGAACTTACTGTGACACTGTAGTCAAAATGTGTCAAACAGTTTCCCAAACGCGTTAAAACATTTAAAATTATGTACGTTTTAGTCGCGTCGCGGTTAGTTTAATCAAGTTTAGCTTTGTGAACTTTCGCGTTATATGTGAACGTCTTGTTTGTGCGTGTGTGTGACGTCACGAGACCATCTCTGCGTAATTAAATCATTCTGTCTTCGTTAAATACGTAAGTACCCCTTTTATGCATTGTTTTTGGTTTGTCACTTGCTTTGTCGCGACCCTGCGTCAGACGTCAAAGCCCCGTTTAATACATACAGGGTGTTCCAGGAAAAGGGTGGTATGACCCCAAGTACAGTGGGATTGGTTCTAAGGGAAATAAAACAATTTTAGTCAAAAATGTATTAACTTTTATGACATTTTGCCCACCGTTATGGCTGTTGTTTTATCGATGACCCCTTAATTAAACTAGAACTGTCTTTCAGTTTCATACTTAATACTTTGGCAATTTTTGAAAAAAATGTACAAGTGGCAGCCTCTATACTGTGCATATATGTTCAACAAATGAGGCCATGTTTACCCAGAGGGGGGGGGGGAGATAATGATGGTTTTAAGTACCTTCCTCATTATCAGGATTAGAAATACACGAAAACTCTTTGCAAAACTTGATTTGAAATCAAATCAAATCAAATGAAATTAAATTTTCTCATCCTTAATTTTTTTTAACGTCTTTGAGATTGAATCCTCGTTATCAAAGGCTTAGTAATTTCTTTTCTCTATTTACTCTTTTCGGATATACTGACATTATGTTAGCCTTAGCAAATAAACTGTCTCGCCCATCTCTCAAAAGATTTCAGTGGGCATATGCCCCCCTCACCCCCATTTTACATGTTGCGTGGGAATTTTTGCCCCCACTAAAAAACGCTTTTCATCTCTTTTATTTATCTCTCTTTTGAGTATATCCTACCATGCACAAATAGAGAATATACAATAGAGGAGTAGGCAGTTGTTGTATTCAGTTCTCGTTAAATTTATTTAAGTTACTTCCGGCACTCGGTTTTGTTAGTAGACTGTGTAGACACGTGGGGTTACCTTTTGTCTAAATATCACTCCCCCGTCTACGTAGAGGTTATACAGTAAAGCAAACGATATTTTTCTTTACAAGTACCAATAATGATGCGACTTGTACAGAAGGCAATCAACCAATGGGGAAATAAATGGTAGAAATTTGGAGAGATTTTCCCTTATGCATTTGTAAAGGCTAAAGTGTCTACTCCTCTACTGTATATATCCTCTATGCATACATGCACCGCGCCTTTTTCGAAACTTTTTGCTTACGTAGCGACTGAAGTCCGTCATATGACGTGGTCGTTTGATTGCTACAAACTTCATTACCCCCCCCCCCGGTTCTGTTCGAGGGGCTAATCACTCTCAGAGGCTATGTACACCGATTATAGATCATTTACCACTGTTAAGGGCAGGGCTATCAAAGATTAAAAGTGATCCCTTTCAGATTGGATAGTAGTACGTCACACCCTCCCAAGTCTTACCGCTGTTCTGGTAGGCATATTGGCTCGGGTGGTCTCAGCTTCATTCCTGCTTTAAACCCACCAATATGGCAGCGTAAATTATGTCACGAGACTCAGCTCCTCCTCCAACTGAAAGCTCTCTATAATGCAGTCGAAGGTACAACCGTTCACACTGTTTACGATCAGTGGCTGGCCCCTCGGTTCTGTTTTGATGTAATGCCGAGGTATCTAGGGGCTATTTTGTCTTTCCCTTTAGGTTTCTCAAAACAAAGGTTAAGGGTTAGATAGTTGGAATGTTACGTTATGACCTTTAGTTCTCACGAAACTTTTCTATATAAGAATCTTTCGCTGAAGGGGTTAAAAAGCTTTCAACTACTAAAAACGCTAAAAGGTTCTCCTATCCCCTTTTTCCTTCCATGGGTTTAAATTCTTTCTCAATATGAGAGAGAACTACTCGCGGGGTTGCCCTATATTTTCATACTTTATTTCTTTTAATAGAGCTTTCGGACCTTTTGGATCTTTTTCGGAATTTTATCCCCTTAACGTATATACGTAACCTCTCGCTACAAACTCCCCCCCCCCCAAGGCTTAACACCAAGCAGGAAAAATACAGGGTGTTTCTGATAAGTCTGCCATAAATTAAGAGGGTGTGTTCTTAGGGTCAAACTGAGTGGAAAGTTTGCTTCAAAGAACATAATTGGGGGTCTACAACAGTAAGTTACGGATTATTATGGGCTCTCAAATATAGGTCCTATAATTCCTATAGAATCTTATATTTTTGAACCTGTCCTATATTATCCTATAATTTGATGAAAGGTCCTATAATATCCTAAAAATCAGGGAGCCCAGAAATTTTATATTTTTGAACCTGTCCTATATTATCCTATAACTTTATGAAAGGTCCTATAATATCGTATATTTTTTTTTATTTAGCCCAAGTTTTTGTGTAGTCTAGCATCAATTATATCAAAAGTTAGCTCTTTTATTGATATCACATTTGACTAGGCCCCGAAATTACAGAGCTTGCTCAGGATTTTTATATGTATTGTAGCCACGCTTGCGAGAATTCTAACTCGCCCCACGTGGCCATAAAAGCCTTGGCTAATACTAAGAATAACTACTCCGCTTCCTTAGGTTAATTCATACTTTATTAAACTAAATTATAATTAAATGCCAACTTGCATTTAGTACAAATGAAAGAACTTATAATAATTACTGATAATGATGAAGTCCAATACCAGGAACAAAGCCCTATGCTCGAGCATACTACTAGTAGTGAAGAAAGACTGACTTATTAGGATAAGCAGTCGACGCTTATATAGTACGGGGAAAGTTCAGAGGTAACACAGGAGGTCCCTTAATTACTACGGAAGGTTACAGTATTATATTTTAATTAAGTTCCTCTTTTCACAGTAATTTTAGTAAAATCCAATTAATTATTTTGAGATTTTTCTACATAGTTTAAGCCAAAATAATATTGTATATATGGGCCTTTCTAGTCCTATATTTTCCTATAAGGAATTTAAATTTTGGCTGGGCTGCCCCCCCATGACCTTTGACACTTGCCCCACTCATTTTGACCCAGTGAACACGAGTGACCTTTAATTTATGGCAGACTTATCAGAAACACCTTGTATATTTTTCTTTCGCTTCTTTCTCCTCATGGAGAGAGCGTATATACGTAATCTTCTTCACGAGTTCCTTCCTTGTTACGAAGAGATTTTAAAGGGGGAAAAATTCTTAAGAAAATGTAGTTTCTAGTTTCTAGGATGAGAGCTAGATTTATTTTATCTTATAACTTATACGATCCCACTTCTTTAAAAAAATATATATAAAAATCTTCGGATGAGGATGGATGATTTTTATTTATCCTTCGGTTTATTTCTCTTCCAAGGACCTTGTTATTGTATAAATATATTTTTTATTCGCGCACCAATTCGATTCCTCTATATTTATAAAGTATTTTTATCCTTATTTCAAATCGAATTTATATAGGGAATAGCGGTAAAGGTATCCATTGCCAAATATGGCGGCAAATTGAGCCCTAAATGCTGTAACACCCGTTTGTCTATAGGATATAGGGATGTAGTAAATATTAGTTAAATCAGTTGAAACGCGTAATCAACGTTATTCCAATTAGGTTTTTTTTTACATTTATGGCCGCCATTTTACAAGATGGCGGCGGATTGGAAAAAATCTTTATTAATGCGTGCCTATTACTTTATATGTATATTATTATATGTATATTACGTATATGTAAATTTACAACCTTATAAAATTAGCGGTTTGGACTGGGTGTTTTTATCAGTCAGTCAGTTAGGACTTTTACTTTTATAAAGATATAAATTAGATTTATTTTACGGTTTCATGTATATATTTTTTATCTTTTAGTTTAACTCTTTAATGCAAGAAAACATAATTTATTTTCAGAATTGAAATTTATTATTTTGTTTAGTTTTTAATGTTATTGAAACTAATTTAAATGAATTTCCTGCCCTTTAAATTAAAATAAGCCTTTAAAAGACAATGGAAATCCACGTATGTACTTAAAATAAGCATTTTATCTTTAACTTAAAAAGAAAGTTATTATCGTGGTATTAATTTTGACAAAGGCTTAGCGCAGCCTCGCAGGGAACTTGGTATCATAGACAAATCCTAGCTAGACTCTTGATTTGAAATTTTAAACCATACCATACCGCGTACTGAACGTAACTAACGTTATGAAAAAGGATTAATTTTTTTTATATCCGATGGGGGTTTTTGGAGTATGAGGGGAAAAAGTGGGGACGAGCCAATTATGTTTCCTCTTTGAAACAATCTCCGGAAACTTCTTAACTCCAGCCAAGGCTTAACGCGTATTATTTCTACCTCGGCAATCTTCGTTATAAGTTTTCGTATCTAAAATTTCGAATTAAAGATTGTTCGTCTAGAATAAAAGCTAAGCCCCTGTACAGGGTGTTCCATAATAAGGGTGGTTGGACTAAAGTACAGTGGGATGGTTCTATTTTGAGTGGAAATTGTTCTATTACATTTTGTACTGTAAGGGCCGAAGTTCACAAGTTGTGATTGGAGTTGTTTACCTTTGGCACCTTAGTTTCTTATTTAAATTTAAGGGGTCATTCGTAAAATACTAAAATCGTGACTTGTATACGGTGTCCCTTAAAGGGAGAGTGAAAAGGAAAATTAATTAATTTTTTTTATAGATTTTTCTACTAATTATAAGACTAATCTACATAATTCAGTAAATATATCTATTCCGAATGATTTTAAAATTCAAATTAGTTTGAGATTGGGTATGGATAATTTGAAACTAGCACCTCCGACCAATCGCGTAACGCCCTGCCTTCATTATAACAAAATTCCCTTTAAGGCAAAAATTCAAATAATATTTTTGTTTCAAAATTGATTTCCCATAGAACCAACTGTACCCTTTTTGTAACACCCTGCACATAAAAAGGATTTAGGCCCTACGCTTCCATGACTCTAATTATAAACCATAGACAATTTTTAACAATCTTCGTTATGTCTTCGAAGGCCTTACTTATCCCAAAGAAAAGTTAAGGTCGTTCACCTTCTACGGAAATGTATTTATGTTAATTCCACCATTAATAGAATTCCAAATATTCTCTCTTTCGGAAATATATAGTATGATGTGGTAACTTCCTCCCCCCCTTAAATCCGTTCTGGAAGTAAAATGACCTTGAAACCTTGTCAATATCAGACTCCGTTTATAATCGCCTTATTTTAAACACCATGCAGTATCGCCGATTTTAATAATAATGCTGCTGTGTACATCTACTGTACTATTATGTACGCCCGATTCGATACTCACTCAATATGAATTTATTCCTTGTGCCCAAGAATAGCCTAATTATGATCTTGTTATACTGATTTTGCGACCCAAACTAGCAGTAAAGGTACCCACCATTGCATTTTTATTAATTTTCGGGCCACCATTGTTAAAAATGAACCCCGAAAGCCACTAAGCCCGTCCAAGGCAGATAGAAAAAATCTTTCTTACTACGTGCTTACTACTTAAGAGTAACGTCCCTGCAAATTTTTAACCTTCTAGGTAAAGCGGTTTAGGCTTAGCGTTTATTATCAGAACTTTTACTTTAAAAAGGAAAAGATGATAACTGTAAAAATGGCGGGAAATTCGCGCGGGAATCGATTCAATTCATGACAGTTCATTTTAATATGGTAATTCTCGTGACCGCGAGAACCATGTTCCGGTCTTAAACGAAATCCCACCCACGGGTCCATTTCGACAGCCATTTTTTCGTTACCATTGTTTAAATAGGGGGATTGAGAAAAGGTCCCCCCCCCAACCCCAATACTTTTCCGGAGTGGCGTTATGAGTCACGTGACCGCACTCCTTTTTAATGTTATCCCCGTGCGCTCTCGTGTTGATCCCTGAAATACATTCCGCCTTCGATATTAAAACCCCCTATTATTATAATTCCCCTTAAAAAACGGATCGAGAATTGCTCTAGGGGGTTTAACTATATTTAGTTTCGGTTTTTGAGAAATCACGTGGTATTATACCGTCGAAAGCTCGGACGCGTGGTGGTTGTGCTTGCGACGTTTTAAATTGATGTATTAGTAGAAAAAGCGTTGTGTTACCGGATGTTGATTTAAGGGGAAAACCCCCACATAACCTATTAATCTAGGTGAACTTTTCCCGCGCGTAATTCCCTAAAGGGGTTGATCCAAACTCGGACGCGTGACTCGGTTACGTAATATTAATTAACGGGGGTTAAAATTAGATTAGTATAGCGCGCCTTGTGTTTGACCTTCTTTGGACTTTCTTAATATTGTTACTGAAGTGTAACTATTTATAATTGGTCTAAATTTATTATTTAAATCCTTAATCAACAAGTAGGCTAGACTTATATGATTAATCTCATTTTACTCTTACAGTAGTTAGTAAAGGAGAGTATAACAGTAAATTTCTCACGAGCGCCCCCCCCCTCCCTCCTGGCTTCCTAAACGCGGGAATAATCTCAAATCTATAATCGTTAATAATTGTTTGGCTTGTACCTAGCATACAGATAGTTGAAATACGCGGTCGACTCTGGCATTAAATTAGTGAACCCGAGAGAGCCCCGCGCCTCGCCTCGCAATTCCGTGTTTCCTGGGCTTTTAACATTTCGGGATCGAGCTAGGCATACAGGAATTTATGCAAAGCCAAGGTGGGTCCGACTTAGAATTTCGAGCTATATAGGCACCTTTAACTTGGGCCCCCCCTTTAAGCCGTTATAATGTATATCCAGGGCCCCGAGGAGTTAAGGATGATGCTAGACCCCCAAAACCTTGCCCCCATCTCTCTCTTAACTCGCCCCCCCCCCCCGAATTATTGGAAGGGCGATAATCGATGGGTGATGATATAGACGGTATGGTTGAATTATTAGCAACCTTAATTGTTGGCGACTGTATCCCTTATAGCGGCGATTCTTCTTAACCATCTGATCTATTGGGGTCTATGGTCGAACTCTGAATTTCTGGCGTTGTTTAAATTTGTTAGCGGGGAGAACCTAACGTGTTTGAGTGGTCGCTCGTGTTGAGATAGTGAATCCCAATGATATTAAGAAGCTAGCCTGACTAATTCTTGCCCCCATATCCCTCAGGTGTGGCCCCCAAACTAACGGAGGGCCCCCCCTTTACCTCAAAGGTTAGGTAACCTTCTCTTCTCTATTACAGTCAGTTTTCAATTCACTACCATGCACGACTGTTCTTTAAAACTTTTGAACAAAGGAACTACTTGGCTGTATAGTTTGGTTCAAGTGCGATTTAGGAATTATGTATGGTATTAATACGAAATGTTATGTCATTCGTTAAGGATTGGTTGGCGTTCATAAACTGCTCTTGACCTTCCATTATTCAGTACAAGATACTTTAGTCGTTCCTATAGGCTTAACTTTTAAAGTGTTTTAGAGCGTGGAAACTTGAACAACTTTTGTGCAGATTCTGAAACTAGGTTATATACGAACTCTATTATTTACTATTTTAGACTTTGAAGTTTAGCAAAATTAGACCAAGTTTACATTTCTGTTTACATTATTTCGTGTGACGTGGGAAACAGTTCTACAGGGGCTATGGGGAAAACGCATGAGTTGAAATCTCCTTATTGTTGGCTTTCCTGATATGATTATATCAACAAATAATTTAGTTTTAATTATAAACATTTCGAGAATTTAACGTGTCTATGTAGCATAAACTTTTGCGCATTTTAATTTTGTTTAGTTTAAATTCCACTTAAACTTAATATTACTGTAAACTTGTCCTATTTATTAAAATAACGCATTGTTAGTTAGTTAAATAGTTTGTCAATTATGACGTGTTCGTTTAAAAGGGCAGGTTGTTACATAACACCTGAGTCATATTTAAATTACAGATTAGGAAATCTCATACAGTAATTTAACGCCATAAAAATGTCTATTTTTGCCTACTATTTATTTTTAAAATTGTTTAGGGGTTTTTATCATTATCATCCAAATATTAATATATCGGTACATTAATTTGAAAAGTACAGGGTGATTTTATTTATTTTTTTCAAGTACTTCAATTTCTTGAAAATAGCCGTGCATTAATGCGAAGTTATCACGAGGTGTAGACGAAATATCTTGGATACGGATTAACCAAACTCAATCTCTGAGCCGCGTGTAAAGTAATAATGGCGTGCCCCCTTTGTAACGTACGGAGGGTCAGAGCTGGTAATAATAGAGAAAGAATTAGGAAACAGCGGGCGTACGCGGGGGTCCCCAAGTTTGTGGAAAAAGGGGATCAGTATAATATTGGTCTTTAGGGCGTGTGTAAAGCGATCCCGCGTCGTAATCACCGAAGAATGGACGGACGGATGACCGTCGTTATATTTTCGTAAAAGTCGCTAAAACCTCCCTGAACCGGACCGAGGGGGGGGGGTAAAGAAGGGGTCAGACATAATGGTCAATACTTCGTGCTGGCCTTATATCCTTGTCACTATAGGTAAACCTGACGGTAATAATAAGAAAGAACATGAGGTCTTTATATAACGCGACGGAATACAGTCAATTTCAGTTTGAAATGACGTATGACAGCGTTAGGCTATTTTCTTTTTTCTTCTCTCTCTATGGGATTTAGTGTCACGTGTGTTCCCCTCAGCTTTACTGACATTTAAATCTTTCTTCTTAAACTGTCTATTAATTAAAAGGGCGCCAAAGCACGTTCCTGTAATTAAGAAATAATTAGGGGCAGGACTAAAATGTTGTTATATTCACGCCTTTTATATTTGAATATATTTAGATTTATTTTTCACATCTTCTCGCAACTGTCGTATAAAGCTAGATAAATAGTCTGTATTTTTGCATACGGGGTGACGCAAAATATTCCCCGCGAAGTATAAATCAACTATAATTAACGACTCTAATCTTTTAGAAAACACCATTTTTGATGTTAAATGTTTGGGAGGAAAACATTAGGAGGGGGGGGGTATTTAACTCGGTATTTACTTAAAGCATTGCTTAAGGCTTAATTTATTTTATTTATGTTTTTTGCTATGACGACTTAAACGAAATTTTCTAGTGTTGAAAAATGTTTTATTTCCATTAAGGGTCTTATGGCGCCTATATGGTGCTTTTCTTTAAAGCAAGAGTTAGTGCAATACGTCAACTCCAAGATATTTAAAGACTACTTTCTTCTGATTGGTTGAGGTACTTGGATGCAGCTCTGAGTTTAGTTTTAAATCATAGTGTTAGATCGGCCCTTACGTTAGGTAGGGTATAGATAAGGCTTAATAGGCTTTATAAAGCCCATCTCTCACAGTCTAGCTAATCTGGCGGGATTAGCCGGGCACGACAGTGAAGTCTAGACACAGGGGAAAACGGTTATGTCCATATCAAATATATATATATATTTTTAATTATAAAATGAAAATAAATTGATTATAATTTAATTTCAGCTTTAGCAATAACTTTACTAAAGTACTATTGACCCTTAAGAGGGCAAAAAATAAGAAAGGATATGGTAGAAAAATACAAAAGTCTGTCTCTTAGTCTTCTTTTAAAGAAAAATATTGCCGTTTATTTCTCCACTATCCATCCATTTTTGATTTAATCCTCATCGAATTCTTTTGTTTTTAAAACAAACAGATTCCTCTTTCTAGACAAGCCACTATTTTATTTCTCCTCGGATTTGATTCTTTTGAAAGCAGGGACATTTTTGAAATGGAAGAAGAAGCTGAGAGAGAGATTTTGGTATAGGATTATATCCGTTTTCTCCTTCGGCGATATTTTTTCTCTCTCTCCCTCTCTCTCACTTTTTCTCTTTTAAAAGAAACGAGGTGTAGGGAGCTAAACACTCAGTTTTATGGACGGGAGGGTGTCTTTCTCAAAAAGATCATCCTTGTTTTTTTCTAATAGCTAAAGTAAATACATAAAAAAGATCGAGGGGAATAATTCTAGCATCTGTCTTGAAATTCTTTTCAAATAATTTTAGATAGAAAAAAAAACAACTCGATCTTATATATATTTTAGGGAGTGGATGATTTGTTTGTATAATTGTTTGTTCTTAATGCACAGTTGCAATTTGTTACCAAATTGCGTGATCATTTACAAAAATCAATAACATTAGGGGAAGGTTCATTATAAGTGCAGGGTTCATACACACCTGGAAAACCGGGAAAACCTGGAAAAATCAGGGAAATAAATAGTTGACAAAAACCTCATGGAAAATTCAGGGAAATTTCGAATTTTTAGTAAAATTCAGGGAAATCATAGAAATTTGCGTCAAACAAGGGCCGAGTAATTAAGTAAAATGTTCGTGAACAAACCCTCCGTAGAATTAACATTACACTATACTTTGGAGGCTCATAACTCTGGTTATATTATAGATACGGCGATGTCCTTTGAGTATGTTATAGTCAAATCTGTCCCCCATCCAGCCATACCAAAAACTTCGGGCTACGACAAACAGGGGCCGAGTAATTAAGCAAAACGTAAACAAACAACCCACTCCATAGAGAATAGCATTACACTAAAAATTGGAGGCTCGTAACTCTGGTTTTACTAGATATACGGGGATGTCCTTTGAGTATGTTATAGTCCTATTTGTCCCCCATCCAACCATACTAAAAACTTAGGGCTACGACAAACAGGGGCCGAGTAATTAAGCAAAACGTAAACAAACAACCCCTTCCATAGGAATAGCATTACACTAAACTTTGCAGGCTCCTAACTCTGGAAAATTCAGGGAAGTATGTGGGGAAAAACCTGGAAATCTCAGGGAAATTGGTTGGAGACATGACAAACCCCTTGCCATTAACCTCCTGCATACACCCTTAACATTTTAGATTTATGAATAACCCCTAAACTAAGCATAGTTTTATTGAATTTCAAAGCATTAGTAAGATTTCTTTTCCCAAAATGTAATATCATGCTGATTAAGATAAAAACAACTATTTACTGTTTATGCATTGTAAAGGGACCCATTTATAAACAAACCACAGGCTTATGTGTGGCCATCCCTTCGTAGACAAAACTTAGATTATTATTATTGTTATTATTAATAAATTTGTCCCGGTTTCCAGTCCGCGGGGAATCTTAGCTAGTTATATGTTCTATAGGAATTATTATTTTTATAATTTCTCTTGAGAGCCAGCCAGGATTAAAAGTTTTAAATATATATATATATATTTCTTGAAAATAGTTTAAAAATATAAAATATCTTTTTGGCCAATTAGGGAAACTTTTAAGGAAAAGTCGCCCCAATTAAGAAAGAGGCTTAAAAGTTAGCCTTGGGGCTGTAAGAGCGCTCCTTTTTCTAATTTTTAATCATTCGCGCGGCTCTAAGAAGGAAAAGAGATATTTATCCCGAGAAATAAGTCTTAAGAGCTTCGCTAATTACGCGAACTAATTACAACTCGTCTTTTTAAATATTCTACCACCGAGTTAAGTTTTCTTGGAAGTTTTCTTCAAAGCGAGGCGCAATATGCCAGCCCGTTTTAAATTTTAAATAGAAGCCTAAATTTACTGGCCATTTCGTATTTCTTACGGTTATACTTTGATGTAAGGAAGGGTTATTTGTAGAACTCTGTTTTTTTTTTTTTTTGGTCCTCGGCGAGGAATTATTGGAAGAAAATATAAAAGAGTATATCAATATCGTTTCATATTAATAGAAAATGATTCGAAATAGAAGTTATACACTGTTTTTATTTATCTTGACTCTAATATCAATTGAAGTTTAGCGTTTGCGTTTGGTGACAAGTGACACCAACCAACTGATTTGCGTCCCCTTTCACCATTCCCCTGCACTCTGTAATCCAATCTGCGAAAATGCTATCTATGCCTATATAGTGCAGTTCGTTTTTCATCAATGTTCGCGGTCACCCGTTGAATTGAATTGAAGTAAGGAAGCGTGTGTTAAGATTAAGGTTGTGTGTGAGATTCAGTTTGTTCCTCGAGTATTCGCGGATAAAGATGCTGCTGAGACATTTTCGCGCTTCATTCATCTTTTCTTCAGGCAATCTTTATGGATTTTCTTAGCCCCCGATATTCCGAAGTGAGACGGAAAAAGAGCGAGCGAGAGAGAGAGAGGAAATAAAAAAAAACCTTCTTACATCTTTTCACCGGGATAATAACTTTGTTTCCGCTTGGAGAAAATAAACATTTCTTTAAACGAAAAATAAATATTAAACGAAGCTTGTCTAGGGAGGGATTTCAGACTTGATTACAGTTTTACACCCAGAAAGAGAAACGTAAAATCCACACACACACACACACACAGAGAGAAATTCTTCTTTATACACAAACCAAGTTATAAGGATGTGTTATTTATATTCCCTGGAACTTCGTAAATATTTCCACTTTCAAATCATCCAAGAAAGAGAAAGATACGTAATTTAGTCAACTGGTACTATAGCTTTAAAAATAACTTTATATATGCTTCCAAGTTCAGTGTCCTCAGGTCGCGAGTTATTACTTCTTTGCTAGTCCTTTTATGATTACAAAGTCCGTGCTTTTAAAATTTTGCAGTGTATATTTTTTGGACCAATATTTTAGTTAATTAAGTGTAATTATTGGACCGAATTATACATTGAAATGGTTCTATTGGTAATAATTAATTTGGAGTCGAAAATGTTGTAACTTCTATGACCTTTGCCCTAAGGGACACCATTTACAAGTTATGATTGGATGGCAAAATGTCATAGAACGTTTTCGACTCAAATTCCCTTATAGAAAATCTGCACGTTACTTCGGTCCTATCACCTTTATTGGAATGAAACACCCTGTATATTCGAGCTCCATCCTGCCAAGTGCCAACTGCTGAATGAATGGTTATGTTATATCCCGAAATCAGCTTCGTTAAAATATTCCGGGCTTAAAATTGAATAATATCCATGCCCCGTTGGTCACGCCAGTCTTTTCATACTAGGCCTAAAATGATCCAATCCCAAAGCTCTCTAAGTTTATCCTTTTGGGTCACGTGGCATTTTTTACCTATACCCGCTTTCAATCAATCGGCGCCATCAGAGAGAGAGAGGGAGAAAGGTTGGAGCGGGACAGTTTGGCGTCAGAGTCGCGCGCGCAAGCACCGGGGATTAAGAAAACGGATTAGCACTGGTGCAACACTAGCGGACGCTCTGGCTCTTTCCTTTCCCTTTTGCTATCCTATAGCGGCTCTAGAGCCGGCACCATCCTTTGTATTCGGATTAATAAAGAGCTCTGAATCTCTCGAGCGCCGGTTTCTATCCTATCTCGCTCCGAACACACTCTGTCCTGTACTCTCTGGCACTGTACTCGGGCTAGGTTACTAATAGAGTAGGCTTAAAATGAAGGGGTCGGATATTTTCCAAATTTTCACTCCTGGAGATAGTTGCGAAGATAGTTGATTCTGTACATTTGCCATTTTCATGAAATATTATTTATTTTTAGGAAATACTCGAATATCGAATTTTAGTTAGAGTCTTAGGTTAAATTAAATTTTGTTACTGAGTATTTTAGGTATATGTAATGCCATGAGTAGGTAGGTTTGTTCCCATTGGTGTTCATACAAACCTGGAAATATCAGGGAAATAAATAATTGATTCGGGGAAATTCATAGTTTTTTAGTAAAATTCAGAGAATACAGGGGAATTTGTTATGCTTGAGTAAATTTGCCATGCTGGGGTTGATCCAGCTAAATATAACCAATCCCGTATAGTTATTACTATAAAAAAACCACTCCTTCATTTACTATGTGGCATTTCACCTGACAATTTTAGAAAAATATATGGGGGGAAAAAACCCCGGAAGTGCAAGGTAAATCGGTTTTCCAGAAGTTGTATGAACCATGTTAAAATATATTGGCTCTGTCATACCAGGGATCCTCCATTAAAGTTGAGTGTCATATTCTTAATACCAAGTTGTATTTATCAGGCTCAGCTTCGTTTAGGAAGTGTTTGACCCCTTGTAGATGCACTTCCGTCTTCCATTATCAGCGTAGTTACTTAACGCGACTGCTCTTCGTGTCTGTTAGTAAATGGTATACGATCCCCTATTTAAGTAATGTAACTACACTTACGCCTTTATACTAACGTTGGGGATTATAACGTTTTTATACGCAATAAAGATCCCCCGCTTTGATTTGATTTGAACTAGAGAAATCTCTTCTGGATTTTTATTTTTTTCATTTCATTTCCCGCGTTTTAGACTTAGAAATATAATTCATCTGACTTGATGAATAGATTCGTGGATTTTCGAATTCTATCCTATCAGTCTCTGTCGCGATGCATTATGGGTCACGGTTGGTATACGAAAAAAAAAAAATAAAAAGGAAAACGTCAAGAGGATTATACTATATATAGGTCTAATCCAGCGCTCGGATTTTTATTAATCTCAAATGTTCCCAGTTGCCGTGGAAATTAATGGTTTTTGAATATTCTAAGTTTAATTGATGGAATTGTATGCGCAATCGCTGTTGCGCATTGGCTGGGCAAGTCCCTTTTTTCGCTAGGTTCATAATCTACCCTAAAATCGGTATTTGGTACTTAAATCGCACTGTTTTCCTAAAACAGCATTTATTTAGTATAGTTAGTCACGGGGAAAACTGTTTCCGTAAGTAAGTAACGAAAACTTTGTCTGAACAAAAATATTTGTCCGGAATAGCTCGTTATTTTGTTGTAAATCTAAGAAAATAGTGATATAATGTTCTTAACCTCACTTAATACTTAAAATCTGGTCAGTTTGAGACATTTTTATATTTTAAAGATGTCTTTTTGTTGATTACCAGTGGACCCTTTAATAAATTTTGGTCCCTATTTCAACCTATTTTTATCGTGAAAAGTCCCTATTTCAACCTATTTTTATCGTGAAAAGTCCCTATTTCAACCTATTTTTATCGTGAAAAGTCCCTATTTCAACCCATTTTTATCGTGAAAAGTCCCTATTTCAACCCATTTTTATCGTGAAAAGTCCCTATTTCAACCCATTTTTATCGTGAAAAGTCCCTATTTCAACCCATTTTTATCGTGAAAAGTCCCTATTTCAACCCATTTTTATCGTGAAAAGTCCCTATTTCAACCCATTTTTATCGTGAAAAGTCCCTATTTCAACCCTTTTTTATCGTGAAAAGTCCGTATTTCAACCCATTTTTATCGTGAAAAGTCCCTATTTCAACCCATTTTTATCGTGAAAAGTCCCTATTTCAACCCATTTTTATCGTGAAAAATCCCTATTTCAACCCATTTTTATCGTGAAAAGTCCCTATTTCAACCCATTTTTATCGTGAAAAGTCCCTATTTCAACCCATTTTTATCGTGAAAAGTCCCTATTTCAACCCATTTTTATCGTGAAAAGTCCCTATTTCAACCCATTTTTATCGTGAAAATTCCCTATTTCAACCCATTTTTATCGTGAAAAGTCCCTATTTCAACCCTTTTTTATCGTGAAAAGTCATTATTTCAACCCTTTTTTATTGTGAAAAGTGCCTTTTCCCCTATTTATATTTTTGAGATTTAGGTGGTAGCTCTGCATAATTGGAAGTCGTCTTTAATAAGAGGCCATTTGAAACGCGTGGTTAAATGCTATAATTACCGCGGAAAATATTGTTGATTCTGAAGATTTCCTAAACGCGGTTAAACTTTCTCCTTAATAATTAATTCAAAGGGACTTCGTTTTCCATTAATTTCCCCCCTCGTTAAGTTGTCCAAGCAACGGAATTTCGCGAAGAGCCGAGCGATATGGAAAAGCACCTTCAAGGCCTCCAACGCATGCAGTCGCTGCTCCCTATATATTTGAGAACTTTGTAAAAGGAAACCCGGTGCTCAATTATACACATATAGGGGAAGGGAGAAGCCGTTCCAAACCAACTCAAATTACTCTATATACCCATGCTTTAAAGAGCCGCTATCCTCTTTGCTATAGTTCAATCGAGTTTTGAATAGAGTTGTATAATTTCGTTTAAGCGATATTTCAAGTGTGCACGTGTTTTAGCTAGAATCTATAGAGGAGAAGGAGAGTGAAAGGGTTTCAACTAAAGGGGAATATACTGTATCCCTTGGGATTCCACGAGCTATTGGCGGTAGTATTCTCTTTGATTCTAATTTTAGCCTCGTACGCGCCCCCTTTCAGTTAATTAACTTGAATTTTAATTTTTAGTTTAGTAGAAATAGACATGCGCCCCGCAGTTTTCATTTTTCAGATTGTATGGTTTCTATGAAAAATATCTATACGTTTTATACACATTTTGTAAAATATTTTGGGGCAGTATATACTATTTCCCAATGTTTTCTTGGTTGCTAGTGTGTACGTCTTTTGCCCTGTTATAAATACGTAATGCATCTTAATTTCCATGTGATTTGGGGGGGGGGGGTCATTGATCTACAGTATATTTTGAATAATTTGGATTAGAATTATGGAACCAAATGTTTGGTGAAAATATTATTTTATACCCTGTTTATTGGCGCCTAAAACAAGGGAATAACCACACAAGTGGCGTAATTTGCTTTACTTTACAAGAGTACGCACGCTTCTACAAATTTGATAGTACACTTCTGCCTTAGATAAAGGTTTTATAACGTTTTTTGATTGAAGAACATGTGTCTAGCTCCATAATCTTCTTGTTTTAGGGGCCAATCAATGTTTTGGAGCCCATATCTCCGTAACTTAATACTGCAGAGCCCGTGCTCTTTGACACTTTGAACTCAGTTTGACCCTAAGAACATACCCTTTAATTTAGTTTAGACTTTACATTAACACCCTGTATATGGCATCCATTTTGGTGTTTATACATCATGATGAAATTTTTTTGATGATTGACTTAGCAAAAATCGAACCCAAAAAAGATAAGAGCGTTACTTATCCTACACACCCTATAGCTACGCGTACATTTGGGAAAGGGTTAGGATTATGGAAGAGAAGTAGCTTGTATCTCTAGGTGTGCTGCAGCTTTTGGGGGTTAAAAGCAGCAATCAGCGTATATAGATGAGTAGAGGTAAACGTTGCCCAAGCCGACGATCTGGCGCTAAAAGCTTTTTAAGTAAGAAAGTATATATAAAGAGAGGAAAGGATGAAAGTGGGACCTAAGCCCCCTTCTTATCTGTAGGTGACGCCTGGAAGAAAAAAAAATGGCAGCGCTCCTGAACTAAACGAATAGAAAAAAAAAAACTAGTTTGATCCCAACGCTTTACTGATAACGAATGTGTCAGAGACTCTTAGCAGTTAGAAATAAATTTAATGGGATAGTCGCACTTCTTTAGATGAAGTTCTTTTTATTTTATTGGGAAAAAAATTAACCTTTTGGTTCCCACGTTGTCTGTTAAAACTTTCGTTGGCTGGACCTTACATTACCCAAAAGTCCCAGGGTTCGAATCCAACCCAGTCCCCAAAAAAGCCACGGTTTTTATTGAAACCCTCTTAATTAAACCCATCTCTTCAATTTTGATAAATTTATATAATATGCAAATATAATTTATTTTTAAAGATAGTTAAAGATGTTCTGATATTTACTGTTTCTACTTCAAAAGTATTATTTTTATAATATAAATTATTTTATGAAACATTTTAAGATGTAAGTACTTTTGAATTACAATTACAACAATTCACACAGTGCTATATAAAAAATCCAATATAAACCCAGAAAAACCCGGTGGCTGGGTCCCCTGCAAAATTTCAAAAACGTCTATGATCTCATATGTGATTATCCCTTAAGTACTCAAAAATCCCTTAGCCTAACTTTTCAAAAATAATTTTACTGTTTTGAATCGGGGGGTTGAAAAATTTTAAAAATCCACGTCTAGTCAGTCGATTATAAGAAGTTTGAATTATATATACGCGTATAGGATTGGCGACGGTCGGGTTGGGTTGGTCCTATTGTTGATGTTGTTATTTGTTTTAGAATAATCTCTCATGGTCCCCAAAAAGAAGCCAAAATGAAGTAGTAAGGGGCCCACACGATCAGAAGATTTTGGCGTCTAAATGTCGCGTCGGTTTTTCGACAGTCGCAATCGGATAGGCATCTATCTAAGCTCATTGCCACCAGCTGACTGAGTTTCTTTTTTTCTTTCTCTCGCTCTGAATCCATACTCTGTATATTTCTGGTGGCGCCTGACAAATACGTTTCACCGTGAAGGGCTTCTGACACTTACCCCCCAACATTGTTAGGTATCTACTACCGCAATCACACCCTTTTTACTCTCTTTCTCTCGCTCTCTCACTCTCTTTCCGAGAGTGATTGGGAGCCTTTCCCATACGCATGCGCTGCCTCCGCAAAGTTTCAAATTAAATATTTATTTTTAAGTTTCGTGGAATTAATATATAGCTAGATCTGTCTTTGATGTTGAAAAGTTCAAAGGGAAATATAGTGAAGTTTTAAAAATGTTGAAGCCAAACGCTGCAGTAACAAGATTCAATTGAACTTGTAAAGGTCCTCCACTTTGTATTTTTAATTTTTCAAAGCGGGGAAATGTCCTTTAAATTCATTCGTTATTCGTTATATTTTAAATTAATGATCTTAATTCAAAGGTATTTAATTACCGTTATTTTTTTTTAAGAAGTTGAAAGACTATCTTAAAGTTTGTCCGTGGATTATCAACGTTAATCAATCTATATATAGGGTGTTTCTGATAAGTCTGCCATAAATTAAGGGGGGATGTTCTTTGAGAGGCGATTTTGAGTCGAAAATGTAACTTCTATCTCCATTTCGCCACTAGGTCGACTGTTTTCGAGTTATGATTTGAGTGTTTTAGGGATGACCTCATTAATTCAATTAAAAATCATTGCCAAAATCAGTTTATTAATTAAATTTAAGGGGTCATCCGTAAAATACTCAAATCTTAACTTGAAAACCGTGACCCGGACTGTAAAATGTCATAGAAGTTACATTTTCGACTCAAAATCGTTCGTCCAAAGAACATCCCACTTAATTTATTCAAGACTTATCAGAAACACCTTATGTACCCACCCGCCTTGTAATTTATGTTAGTTTGTAGAATATAGTTCTTATACTTTGGAACAACTAAAGACAAAACAAACGAATGTTATTTTCTGTGTAACTACAGTGTAGCAAAGGTAATTGGAAAGTAAGTTGGTAACAATCAAATAATTGTCGAGCACTCTATTTAGATAGGACTAAGGACTTGTCTTCTCTCCTCGGGGACGTTTCTCTAATCCATCGGGGATCTTCTAGAGCTAAAGAACGGGGTATCTCTCACTTTTGTCGACCCGTTAAGTTGCCGGGATCGAGAAAAGGGTTTTATAATCAAGTCTAATCGCGTCAATTAGGTCAGAGCTAAAGAGTTGTATAAGGGAATCGTTTAAAAGTAACCAGCAGCGTGGCGGGCTGGCGGCTCCGTGCGGCCCGCTTTGCCAATTACTGGACGAACCATTTGTTTTCATCTTCTCGTTCGATCGAGCGCCCGACAGCGCCGCTCACTCCAAACCTATTTAACATAAGACCCCCCCTAGACTTGCCTCATTCGATTCCGCTTAAAAAGAAGGCGCTTTTTTCCCGCACACACTGAGGAAAATCGTCTTTCTAAATCGAATCCTGCCTTGAATAAGGTCTAATATCCCGAATTGATCGGTTCAACCCTGAATATTGAAACGCAGCCTATTTAAGATGAAGTATTTCCTATTTCTAAACTCGTAGAGGGTTAAAATACATTCTCACTAATATCTTAGGCCTTAGCTTGGCGAAACACCGGGGGTAAAGTTTGGCCTTGTAATAAATTTTGAAGTACGGTACAATCCGGGTATCACTCCCAACTCAAAGCATTGTTCGAATTATTTGAAACAATGGAGTAATGCTAGAATTGTCATTGAAATACAGCATCTTCCGGGCTTGTACCTATTAATTCTTTACGGTTGAACACTACAGCCACGCGCACCATGAGAGGAAGAAGATGCTCGTGCAAAGGGGCTGGGGGGCTTGCGCCCCATCTTTTTATTCTCGGGGGAAATCAAAATTAAATTCTTCTCGCGATCCTCTTTTAAAACACGAATTGTATAGAGGTAAAACTTACTACTCTAAGCGGCCCCCTTCTGTCTCTCTCTCTTCCTCTCTCTCTCTCTCTCTCTCTCTCTCTCTCTCTCTCTCTCTCTCGCTCTCTCTTCAGGAACAATTCGCTAAAGTATAAAGTACTTTCAATATGAAAGGAATTTAGCCAGGGATAAAAAGGACTAGCTCCCGCCAAATAATTTATTAGAAAAATTCGGGATCACACTCATGCAGACACGTTCAGGCTTTTGTTGGAAAATTCCCAAATAGAAAATAGGTGTATTATGGCCAACTCTATACCCTATAACTAATAACTGGAGAAATTTAAAACGTCAAAAATATATTTTTTATTTATTTATTTTAATCTGAGAATTTTTCTTGAATTACTCCCAAAACTATAAAGAAACTTGATCTTTAATAGGTTTTTTGTTTTGTTTTTGTGCCCAAAGCTCCAGATAATCTACGATGGAAAGAAAATTACTCTATGCGTGTAGAGGTATAGACTGTGTAAGGTTTCTACCTCTCGTTTTTTTTTTTTAGAGGAAACTTCTGGACCAAAGGGTTCAAAAATCCCAGCAGGGGATGGATGCCCAATGGTCATCTTACTTACTTTTCTTTTAAAGATGAAAACAGCTAGACCTATAGAAGGAAGAACATCAAAGAGATCTAGAACTCTAACTTGACCAGTATCTTACTACTACTACTACTACCTGAAACCGTACGGCGAATTGATACTATGTGTGATGCTGCATAGATGTAAAAAGTAGTCCACGGAGTATAGTTACATTCTTGGAAATACCCCTTTACCCATAAGAAACGGCTGTGTTTTCTAATATTGCCGCGGGAGTGCCCCCCCCCCCCTTTTTTTCTTCTTATGAACTATACTTTCTCTTTATTTTTCGGCCTCCTTTTTGGTGTCTGATATAAGGAAAGAAAGGGGTTTAACGTTGAAGTCGAAAAGTCGGATGTTAGGGGGTCGCGACTAAAGGCTTTCGCCGGAAAAGAAGGGAGAGAAAGAGAGAAAAAAGTGTTTTTTCTTCACTTCTTCTTTTTCACAAAGAGCTGGTAGGGGATCTACTTTTTTCTCTCGTTTATTTTTTATTTTTTTTTCTTCTGGGGCTGCACGCGGTGGTATAAAATAAAGGATATAGAAGTTCGGATCTACGTACACTCTGGAAAACCAAGCCCCCCCCCCCCCGAAAAGAGTAAAGGCCCATTCAGACTGTATCGTAAATATCTAACGTTCTCGTTGGTTGCCTTGTTAATTTCGTTTCGGTCGGGATTTTGAGTTCATTTCCCTGTTCAGACGTGATAGCGGACTTTGGTGATTTTTGAACCAAGACTTTTGAATAGACGAAGACATAAGCCGCGTTTACACGAGACAATTTCGAACCGTTTTCAACCGTTTTGGAAAGGCCTACCTAACACTTTTTAAAAAATAATATTTGCATTTTCTCGTGAAAGATCTCTTATTTTATCAACTTAATATTCTTTTTTGTACATTCCAAAACGGTTTAAAACGGTTTCAAAGTGTCTCGTGTAAACGCGGCTAAAATGATAAGAGGACGCCAAGAATCCTAAAACTTTTCATATATCGTCTGCTAATGCGTAGCCTACTCGATCACGCGTCAGTTGGACATAGTCGAGTGAGCTATGGCTAAAAAAGGCGCGAACGAGGTGGTGCCATCTCGACAAAGGCACCAGATTTTCAAACTAAACTTGCGAATCTTTTTCGTAGTCGTTGTCACGTGTCTAATTAAGCCAGAAAAGTGACTTCACTAATGCGAATGTAAGGTTTTAGTCGAGTCTGAATTGGTCTTTAGAGAAAGAAGAAAGGTACGGCGGGAAAACATTGGGGAAAACCAAACAAAATTGAAAAAGGCGACGAGCAAGATGGAATGGTTTTTGTGGCTTTCAAAATACGCCAGTCGCAAACCCCCTTTATCTCCTCCTGTCTTCCAACTCTTTGATTTTCTTTATTTTTTAGTTTTTTTTTTATTTTCATTCTTGTTTCCTTCCTACAAATACTTCGCGCTCGATTCTTGCCCGCGTCCAATTTTATCGAACCACCACCACCACCTTTCATCTTTCGTGTTATTTTTAACTTTACTCTGAAGCTATTTTCGGAGTTGCGAAGCTTCACCTCTTACCGCTATTAGTGCAGTTAATTTAATATGAATTAATCAAATAAGTTAATTTCGATTAAAAGTAGAAAATAAATCTATATCTATGTAAGTTAAAGCCCAGTTAAAATCGCTTTACATATAGGTTACTAGCTGTTACCCGCGGCGTCGCTCGCGTGTAATAAGAACTTCCATCAAAATGATATAAAGAATGGGTAGATTTTACTGATGACTGATATTTTTGTAGCACCCTAGGAGCGAGGGCACTCGGCGTTGCCCGTCAGCCCGTCGGGACATTTTTTATTAATTTTCACGCGAACAATAGTCTATAAAGAAGGGTTTTAAGTTTTTGGCCGCCATTTAAAAAAATGGCAACCAATCTAACCCGAAAGACCATTCAACCCGCCTATAAATAAAAGGAAACCAGTGTACTAAATATTTGCGAAATCGTTTGAAACGCGCAATAGAGAAGGTTTTTTACATTTCTGGTCGCCATTTTTTAAGATGGCGGCGGATTGGAAAAATCTTTCTTAGTACGCGCCTACTACTTATGCCGTTCCTGCAAATTTTCAGCCTTCTAGGGCAAGCGGTTTGGGCTGGGCGTTGATTATCAGTCAGTCAGTCTGTCAGTCAGTCAGTCAGGACTTGGATTTATATAGATATAGATTGTTTAGAACAATTTGCAAGAAAGCCAACTTACAGGCGAAAACTGTCCCTTGTTAACTCTACGGCCCCTGTAGAAATGTTTCACCCGCTATACAATTGTGTTCGAGGGAGAAGTCACCGTGTAGGCGTCTAATATAATTTTAATATATGGATTTTTCTTCTCCTTTCCGTTTTCTTGAGTCAATATAGTTTAAGGGCGCGAAAACGAATTTCCTTTTATGAATGGGTGATGATTTTTAAGGAAGGATGGGGGATCACGAGAGGATGGAATAAAAGCCTTCCTTTTTAATAGCGAGGCCTGTCAATGCTTGTCTCCCAAGACGCGTTACAAAAAAGGGGGGGCGGGAATTCCGCTTCAAGAAAAAGAAGTTAACGAACCAGCAGAAGTAGATGATTAACTAGAAGTTATGAGATGATTTTTATCCGTATTTTACTATGGAAATTTATCTTTACATCCGGATAATATACATCCTTCTGTAATATTTTTTCTTTATTTTATACTGAAAGGGGGATATATATATATATATATTTTGGGTCTGTATGGCGTCATCGAGTGGCGGGATCCGGAAATGTTCCGTCAACCTTTGGGGGCTAAACCCCCCCACACCCTTTTGCCCCGATTCCGCTTATGTAAACAGCTCGTAAAAATGGAAGCTAGCGTATAATTCTATAAATTTTCGGAAGCCGGTAGCTTCCTCGCTCGCTCGCTCTCTCGCACGGTCGGGGGAATTAAGAATATAACCCCATACATACGCCCTAACGCCGACGACGACGCAAAGAAAATATCAGATTCTGCTGAAGAAGAGAGAGAGAAAGAGAGAGGTTTCCCGTCTTATACCCTTTCCATCTTCTGAATGTTCTTTCTCCCTTCATCTTTCTCTCTCTTTCCTCTTTGGAGTTTGGAGGACGTTCTTTTTTATCCGCGCCATGAGACGTTAAATTTTGAAGGCGCTGAAGGATGCCTGTAAATGCTCAATTGGATCCCAGTCGACGACAAGAAAGAACGAGATAGAAATAGAGAAAGAAAGAAAAAAAAAACACACGTAAAGGGGAACGAACATAAAATATGTTTGTGTGTAGAAAGATACAGAAACGATATTTTTTTAGTTAATAATTAGGGGCTAAATTAGTATTATTTATCTATATCAAGAAGCGATATCTAGTTTACAAGGGAGAAGGTATAAATTCGACACATTTCTAGCTTTATCTCCAGTCCAAACGTAGATCCGGAGTTAACACCCGCCTCTAAATTACAACCAGTATCTCATTGGTTCTTGAAAACTCACGTCAGCGCGACGCGAATGACGCAAATTACGTATTTTCCGACTGAGGAGAGGCGAAATAGTCCGGCCTCCTTTTACGTTCCCCCTTGTATTTTGAAATTGGGACTGGAACTATGGCGCTCGAATACTTAGGCATCTTGTATCTTCTCCCTAATAAACTATATCAAAGTCCTGACTGACTGATAATCCACGTCATTCCGTTTTAACCCATCGTACTTCCGTTTCAACCCTTTTTCATTTCCGTTCTCACCCGCCGTTCTTCCGTTTCTTAGGGTCTAAATTAGTAATTTGGAAAATTTTTAATATTAATATAAATATAATTTTAATATAAACATATTTTAATATGTCTATGAATTTTGAAAATATTCCCATGAATGTCTATTTTGTTTATAAAATAACGATTGTTACAGCCACTTAAATTTCGCGGCTATATTTTTTATAGGAAGGAATTCAGTCACACCGCGCTATATATCTTTACTTCCGCACGAACCCATTTATCACCGAGCCGGTATTCCCTCAATACCTACAAATTCCCCTAAGATACTATCCCCACTATCGTTATATACTATCTCTACATAGTATTTGAAGTCAAGGCATTTTTATATCATCAGCCTTGCACATAACACACACACCACGGTTCGTTAAAAAACCTTTTTGGTTTAGCATTAGAATAACGGCTTATTTTTTTTTCTTCTTCTTCTCTTGCCTTATAAGTTACCAAGGAAGTAAAAATTTTAAAAAATCTACTCACGTTCTTGTGGCCTTGCTAGCTTCGACGCTTTTTAATGTGGCTCCCGTTCCAAGTGGTCGGAAACTTCTTACTTAAATCCTTTAAATATTAAGAGATAAATCTCCTGTAAGAGAAACGAGTGTCCAGCATCTTTTTAAAAAAGGTGAACCGTATTTTTTTTCTTCTCTCTCTCTCTCTCTCTCCATCCTCCTCAGCATCTTCCTGCATGACTCCGACCAAAAAAAAAGAAGGGAAATTTGAATAAAGAATTCGCGGGGATGTATAGTATTTTCAGCTTATTTCAACCAATGATAATGTAGTAGGAAATAAGGATAAACCTCCAGGAAAAACTCCGCACTCTAATACAAATCCTTCTAGTTTTCCCAGTTGATTCTTAGAGGGTGAACATAACGTTATGCTTTTTCTCTTTTTTTTTCTGCTATTTATAAGAAAAGTGTACGCAAAAGTTTTTTTGAACTTGCCGGGTCTATAACTTCCTTATTTTCCTGCCTTCCTTTTCTTTCGTTTTTTCAAGGAAAGCGGAAAAAATCTATGAATATTATGAAAGCTCTATATTATTTACCGCCACTATATTCGCGGAACTAGTTCTCGGGTTTCTTTATACAGGGTGTTTCTGATAAGTCTGCCATAAGTTAAAGGGTGCTGTGTTCTTAGGGTCAAATTGAGTGGAAAGTGTTCTTCAAAGAACATGCCGGGGTCTGCAATATTTATAGTTGCATTGATTGGCCCCTAAAACAAGGAAATAACTGCACATGTGTTAGTAAGACAAAGCAGCCTTAAATAATCTTCAATCTAAGAACGTTACTGAATCTTTATCTATTATAGAATTGTACTATTATCTGCGTAAAAGTGCGGGCACCCAGGTAACGTAAAGCTAATTAACTTCACATGTTTGAATATATCCCCTGCTTTGGGGCCAATCAATGTTTGGGAGCCCATAACTCCTTAACTAAATGTTGCAAACTCCATTGTTCTTTCAACCCAATTTGACCCGAAGAATCTCCTTTTTAATTTATGGCAGACTTATCAGAAACACCCTGTATATACGAAAGTTACGAAGTTGCCGTCAGTTGGAAAGCTTATACCTACCCCTAGACAAATTTAGAATAACTACTTTTTTTTAGCCCCACTTCCGAAAGAGAATACAATTTAAGTTGCATTAAGTCTAGAAGAAAAAAAAAATGTTTGCACTTTTCTCTGCTTTATTTTTTTATTATTTTTTTTTTGTTGTTAAATCTGCAACAACTCTATAGTAGGCCCAAAAATTTGAATAATGAAGGAGTATATCTCAACTGGGAAAAATTCTTTGATGGGGGTTTTTTTTTACTGAGTTATCGATTTTAGGATCAAATCAAAAACTCAAATTTCATTTTTTTTTTCATCATCATCCTTAATCTTCTTAGCATCCTTCGTCAAAAGTTTTTAATAAGGGTTGTTTTTTTCTTTCCTATTACTAAGGTTGCGAAGTTAAACTTAACTTAGAGATGGTTGGGTGGGAAGGGGGGTGCTTTGATATTTAATCCGTTTATGAGGGAAAACTTCTTGGCTATTAAACGGTTAGAATATCATCTCTATATATCCGGAAACGTGGATCGGTCTAGGCTTAACGGCTCCGAAAAGCGTATAACCCAAAACCTAGCTTTCCAACACTGTTTCTTGTCCCGGCAATTTCACGGCTGGACGCCGGTTAACGAGGTAGACGTTTCGTCCTTCCAAAGATGGTTCCCTCCTGCTATTGCAGTCCATATACGAAAGTTTTACACGCGTGTGTATTGAAATTTGCAACTGGCATGCAGCAAAGATGTAGGGCACTGATGTACAGCGGGTGAAACATTTTTACAGGGGCCATATAGTTAACAAGGGACAGTTTTCGCCTACAAGCTGGCTTTCTTACATACTATCCTACAAAAATAATATTTTTAAAATTAGCGTAAAAAGGTGCTCGGTGATTTTATTACTTTTTGGACCGCCATTTTAAAAGATGGCGGTGAGTTGAACCCTAAAAGCCGTCAACCCCGAATATAGGCTATAGGGAACCATTGTACTAAATATTAGTTAAATCGGTTCACACTTTATTTCATTATCATAGCTTTTTTTACATTTCTGGCCTCCATTTTCCAAGATGGTGGCGGATTGGAAAAATATTTCCTGCCCCATTACTTCCACTTAGGCGAAACGTCGCTGCAGATCTCTAGCAGTACATCAGTCAGTCAGGACTTATTATAGGTAAGAATTTTTGGGCAAACAACTGTAGTTTACTTCAGATTATGGGCGTTGATCCAATTCAGGGTTTAATTCCTTTTGAGCTAGAAACTTCTGACGAAAGAAATTCTTGCGTGTAAGAAGAACCGATGGCCGAATTTTCTCCTTCTCCGAGAATGGTAGAAATGCGCGCGCAAAGGGTTGTGGGTTGGGTGCGCTGCTGGAGAAGGGGTCAGGCGTCCTGTTAAGCCAGCCGGAAAATAAGAGCAGGAAATGCCTGGGATCCAGCAATAATGTGAAATGGACGAAAATTCCTCCTGTACTATATAGCTCCTTGCCTTTCCAGCGTAACAGAAGTAAAAACAAGATTTCACGTATACCTTAAGACCTATTTCCCCTCTGGCTATGTCTTAAGGTTAACGTTCTTAAAATTTTTAAAGTTCCTATTCGCAAAGTCTAGTCGAATCTTATATAACCCCTTTTTTCCTTTTTCTTTTCCCAATCGCTGGTTTCATTTGGCGAAAATCGCCGGCGGAATTTAATTCTTTACCTATGGATTTTCACTGTAAAATATTTTTTCGCCGTTGCGGAATTTACGAGAATTTAAAACGTATATATATAAAAGTTACCTTTTTCTTATCGTTGGAAAACCGCCTGCTCCGAGTTGAATATTACCCCGTAGGCCTTGCATTAGAAAAGATACGCTAGTTTTTAGACCTTTGCTCCTCCCAGTCGTGTTCTCCATGAAAGTCAATATTTTCCCCCAGACGTTCACTTTATTCCCGTACGGGGCGCTGTAATCTTAAAAACAAACGAAACGAACTATATGATTTTTTTTTACCTTCTCTCCGAGATGGTCGTAAAATATTTACAGACATTTTTCTACTGCTATGATTTCTTTGTTTTCAATATGAAACCCCATTTCCTTTTTTGTTATTTAATATCGCTATGAAATATTTAAAGATGCCAGAAACAAAATTAAGAATTTAAAATTTAAACTGGATTCTTTAGAATAAGTTTGGCGGAAATTTATCCAAAGTGTCGTATATGGCCACAAGCAACGCGGTTTAATTCCCAAATGCGCAATTTTATTTTATTTTACAATTGCACCTTTTTTAAAAGCGTGAAGTTGTTTAAAGTTAAGATTTGAGAGACTGAAACTAAGTAATTTCATCTTTTGCACGAAGTCAATCGCATAAAGTAATCGAGATTTAAAATTGTAGTTGATTTGTTATAGCGCATTTCATTTACTGCTCTGTGACGCTATCGGAGCGCACTGAAAACATTTTAGTGTTATATTTGATACATCTTAGAACAGTTCACACTAGACTTTAATCCGGTTGACCCGTGGCCCGATCAGTGCGGATGATTTGTGGCTATATCTGTAAAGACGTTTTTATGGGTAAAAAGAAAACTGACGTTCATAGCAGCTCCGGAAACGATGCGTATTTTTTTTCTAGAGCAATCTGCAATTAACGATCTTGGCCCTCTCTGTCCGAATTTGTGACATAATAGATCAAACGGCGAGTGATCTCAGATCACTAAAATGGAATACGTCATAAGATGCTCTGAATGTTAACGAAAATTAATCGCATAGCTACAAATCCCAAATGTAGTTTCGACGAACTATCTCTAATAATTTTGGCAAAGCTTTCATGGAACATAATTTCCTTTTCGTCGGTTGGTACAAGTAGCTCTCTCCCTAAATCGCGTTATGAGGGGAAAATTCTAGTTTCCTTTTTTATTCATCTCTGCATGCGGGCGACAATGGAGTTTCGAGATTCTTTCTCTGGCAATCCATTCAGCCGCGTAAATACAATCAATACTCGGGTAAACACAAATCCCCCTTGATTGACTTCACCAACGCGAGGTCCCATTCCCCTAGTTACTTACTCGTACACTATGTGTGTAGTTCCGAACGGGATGCGTTAGGAGAAATAATTCGGAACTCTTCCTGAAAGACTAACATACAATGGAGTTGCTAGGCACAGAAAATACGGAAGTTGTATATAGCTTGAGATTAGGGTAACGTCAAGGACGCGGCCAGGCGACATTCACAATCGGAACCACCATGGATTACCGTCCATAACCCCCCCCAAAAGACAGACAACCTTTTAATAATCGGATATGAAAGACACAATCACGTAACGATAATGCAGTTAGAGTGGGTTTTTGGCCACACATAAGGAACTGGTAATTAAAAGATTAACTAATTTGTGCGATGAAGTATTCTTGTTTTTGGGGATAAGATAATTAAAGGGATACTATATGCTAGGTTTATTTTATTTTTTTTTTTAGTCCAAAGGGCGTATAACATAATGACTATATTAATTGGAACCATGTTTTTATCTATAATATCATAAGTCTATTATGTAAGGTCCCCAGTTCCATTACCTCAGTCAGTTAATGCTTCAATAGTAGACTCAATTGAAAGTGTTATTAAAGATTACGGTTTTAATTTCCTTGTTTTTGAACTTCATACTATCACACGATGAACAAGGCTTAACAGGCGTTTCCCAATTAGAGGTGCCAACTTTGCATTGATCTTGATCTTCCAGGTAAACATGGCAAGGAGTGCTTTCATTTTTCTCTAATTTACGTACCACCGGTGTTGCACTTAAAATATGATCCATAACTTTACCAAATTAAACACCGACATAAAACAAACTGGCTAACAAGGCGCCGCCATTTCTCAACTCTAAAAAAAAGGTCCTTCCCTAACTTCCGGTAAAAACAAACGCTCTTTGAAGCATAGATGGCGCGCTTATCGTACCCGCTAAGTTTTTAAAATGTTAATACGAGTACAATGCCCGTAGTGCAGGACCTAATTGGGGATTCATACTTATGGGGACCTTACATAATAGACTTATGATAATATTAAAGACGACACGAACAATTGCGTTTCTGATATGGACACTACACGTTGGGCTTGCCCGCGAAGCACTGGGGACTATCCTTATTGGACGACTTGGACTTCCCCTACTTTTATACTACTTGCCCCAACTAATGCTGTGTGTCCCTATCTGGATCATAATTCTTTGTTTAGTTTTTAATATTGTAGATAGAAACATGTTTCCAATTGGTTCATTCATTATTTTAGACTCTCTATCGATTAAAAAAGAATATATTTTAGCCCGGATTAAATTTAAAAGGGATTTATTTGACCTAAAATTAATCATTTTAAAATTTTCCCTTAGTCTATTTCCCGTGAAATATTCTCTCTCTCTCGACTCTTGAAAATGTTTTACTGCATGCTGGAACTCGTGGGATTTTCCGCAAAAATATTTTTGCTGCTGCTGGAATTCGAGTCGCGTTTCCTTCCGTTTTCCAACTGCAAATTTGGAATTGAATAGTATATATATATATATATATATATATATATATATATATATATATATATACACTATATAGAAATTCGCTCTTTTGCTATAGAGAAGCTATTCTACCGGGAATTGTACAGAACACGAGATCCGTATAGTGAGTGGTTCTTGGTAAAAAGGGCATTTGACTGGGACGTCGTATACTCGAGCCGCGGAGCTAGGGAAAAAGAAGGAATACTAGCTATTTTACATAATTCATACATCATTGAATATAAAAGTCCGCATACGTTTTATTACGGCATATCAAATTCAAGCCCCCTCTTCTACTTCTAGCTTTATTTTCTTTCTGCGTAATACGAGAATGAAAATGGAATAAAACTAAAAAAATAGTATGGTATATGGTTAGGAATCATCTAGGAATGGTCAATGTTTCTGATGAAATTTGTATGGGAATTCTGTCTTTCTAAGGTTGGAAGAACAGGGTGTAAATTTGGATCCAAAATTTATATCTACGTGTGTCCGGTATGTTAGGGAAGCGTAGCTTATTGGGACGTTTGTTTGTGCTCGTTGTGTGTTCGTGTCTTGGTTTTGAGTTAGAGAAATTTTTAATTCAACTTTAATTTTAATTAAAACTATGGTTATTTAGGGGTTATTAATTAAGCAAAATTGTTACGGGGGTCTAGAATAGGTCGTTATTAATAGGCTTAATGACCATGGGTTAATTCGCCTCTGTCTCAACCTTCAGAAGAACTCAACCTTATCACTTCTAATGAACCATAATTTCCCTATAGTTTTAATTAAAATAAATTTTGATTTTAACAAAATATATCAAAGAAACAAATAAACCACTTATAGGATTCAAAATTTCGCATTCTGAGATGATTTTTATTTAACACACGTAGCTTTTAATATTACTTATTCGTAATTTTTCTTGTGTTATATTATTTTCTTTTCTTTTATACGTTTTAGAAGCAGAGAAGGTTAGGTTGTTTTTTTACGACGCCTCGTAGATTTATTCACGAACCGATTGACGGCCCTGTTTTTATGTCGGAATGCATTTGGACACCCGAGTTTTTGAAAGAAAAAAAAATTCCGATTGCGTATATATTTTGCTTCCCAAGTTATGTTTTCTAAGGCTATTCAATTTTATTTCGTGGAAATCACTCCGCTGTTGTTTATACTTTACTGCAAACTCAGAGGAGATGAGACTGGATTGAGAAATAGAAGAAATAAAAAAGTTCTCTGGTCCACAAATGACGAGGAAAAAATAACTCGACCTTTTCCGAGTTCTCTATTGGTTAGTCATCAACGGATATTTTGCTCCTATAAAATTGCTTTTCCGGAATATCAAACAATCTTAGAGAAAGTTGGAAAGGATAAAAAATACTCAATTTATCCCCCAATATTTTTCATGTTAAGTTTAGACTATTGCTGAATATATTCTCCCAATTTTTTTTTCTATCGGTTGCGATTCGTAGCTTATAGTATCCTGTCTAGTATAAACTAAGGTTGAAATATCTATCTGTGTTTGGGTGGAAATATGGCGAAATATACGAGGGTGTGTGTTGTCGCTTCTCATTTGATATTTATAGATATTCGCTATAAAAAAATGAGAAATATTGGGTGAAGATTTTAGGTTTCACCAATATCTATCGTTTAGGCCATTTTAATTTAGGAATATATGGGTATACATTGTATCAGAAGGGGATAATAGAAGAAGGATGACACTCTGTATCATCTTAATACTTTGGTTATGTAACGTGATTCTTGCTCTCCCGCTCATCAAACTTCAGATGGACATCTCACCGTGGGGTGAATTATATGATTGTTTGGCAGTTCTAAATCCTCAGCAATCAAACCACAAACCTTGATTGTCTTGACGTGGGAAAAAATCAACAAGCGCGCCTTGGCAAATAGAGTAATGATGAGGGAACTATTTATCGCGTATGTGATTCGGTTTAGTAACCTTTCTCCAAATGTTCCTTTGTTGGTAAGAGTCATGTTACAATTACACCTCTTTGTGGTACACTTCTCTCTCGAAGAGAGACATTATTTACTTCTTATTATTATATTAATATATTTATGGAAAATACGTTTCAGGTAAAATTTACTTTCGCTTCTTAATTCGATTACGGTGGAATTAATAAAAGCGGGGGGACTTGCTCCTTTAGTTTGCGGATTTAAATTCATTAATAACATACCCCTATGAAAATTGACACTAAACGCCGTAGCTTAAGATTAACAACAATGGGATTAACCATCACGAAATATTCATGTTAATTTAAATTGCTAATTTCATAAAGAGTTTTCTATACCCTTTTAAAAGGCTTTCAGAGTTATTTAATGATCAAGACAAATAGAGCGAGAAATTTGGAAATTTTCGCAGCATCCGCTATGAATAGCGCAGGCAGGTATTGCCCCCTTTGTTTAAGTTAATAATTTGGACCACGCGTATCCTAGAATTTAGGCTAAACAAGCAATCTCTCATTTAAATTCGACTGACGCGTGGATTTGCGTATTCGATCGAACGCAAATCCGCTCTTCGGAATAGTTAACGAAATTAACTTTAAATATATTATAATATTTCCCAGTTCTAATTAATTGTTTATCAATTTTACGGTTAGCTTTAAACGTTACGTTATAAATCGAACGCGGGACGGGGGATGGGGTGGCCTTGGCGACCCCGACCGAGCGAACGGGAAGCTCAATCAATAGGGTAAACACGTCATTAACAAATCCCCCCCACCCTATTCCGTACACATATTGGGGGTCTTCCAAAACCCCCACCCCCTTTGTTTGTAAGTTAAACGCATTAGAGCGAAACGAGAGAAGTTAGGCCTTGGTGTAAACAAGCCATATTTCGTATTTTGCATCATCCCCCCGTAAAGACATCGGATACTTTCCAATTTCTAACCAATTTAACGCAATGGGCTCAATCCCGACGTTTGGTACAGTGACCTACACCATATACGGAACGGTTGTAAAGTGACGTTATACGGAGTTGATTTGAAAACACACCGGTGATGGAACAGCTTGCCTCGTGTTATATTGGCTTTAGTGCGCGCGAAATATTTGTAGACGACTTGAAAGGTTAAAGGTTGGAGGGAGAGAGGGGGGAATAGAGGGCGCCAAACAACCGACTGCATGCCTCTTATCGAAATTTTATCTTAATCTTAGCCGCGTCATTTGACTGTTTGGCATCTTAACTTGGTTCCTGGGAAATTTGGGCGCCTTTTGGAAATTGATCAGGGCGGTATGGACGACGTGATACGTGTTTGGTGGCTCCAATATAAGATTATACCTCTCGGTAACGTTACGTACCATCTCTCCTAATTATATTCCAATTAATTACGCTTTATATTAAGGACCCGGGAAAACATAGATCTTCCTATAATTCTCTTTCGACTAAATGACCATACATTAACAATACACAGAATGTATAGTTAACGCTAGACCATACTTAAAACTATGGATATATTATAATAATTTTGCAAGTATTTCTTGTATTTTTTTAATCTATTTAAGAAGGTATTTGCATATTCCACTGATGGGATCGCAATGATTTACTAGTTTAATTTGTGTCACTCCAAAATTAAATATATTTTTACAAGAAAAAGTTCTTATTTTCTGAAACAGATTGTATTGAATTCGGGGGAGTAGCTAAAAATGTCAGGGACTTGACTGACGGGTCACTGGCTGGCTTAGTCACAAGTTTTCATTGTATATCGTTACGATTGTCTAGCTCTAGAGTAGCTTAGAAAGAAAAGGAGGATGTCTAGGGATCGGGAAGATGAAGAGCAAAGAGATGGATGGATGTTAAGAAATGCATCGCGGGATGCTGAGAGTCTACGTCTGAAGGAGATATAATTTATATCCGAGATAGTTCACTTCTTGTCCGAATGTCTGTGTGGGCGTTTCCCTCGATCTTATGTTAGAAGTGTATGACAGTCACCCGCATCCTTGTCCTTGTACTTGCTCGCTCAAGTGGTATAGTACCTAGTGGGTTATACCACCGCCTTTTCGTTTAAAGGAAAGGTTCAGGCAACATAACATTATACCTTAAAAGAACGGCCGTTTTTCTAAAAATAGAAAGGAGAATATAAGAAAAATAAATTATCTCTTATTTAAAAGTAATTACCATTTATTTATTTGGCCCTAAAAACGCTGACTACTGCCTCGCCATGTTTAGAGGTGTCTGCAGTCAGACCCGCACGGAATAGGTTCAACCAATCTCTTAGGGGTAAGGGGTTCTGGCTAGCAGACGCTTCTAAACATGTCGAAGCAGTAGTTATGTTAGACTAATTAAAGACTAATTGTTTTGTAATAAGTGATCCCCTTTTTGTTGAACATTTTTCCGTTTATATTCAGAACAAGGCTGTTCTTTTATAGTATAATATGTAGAACCCGACGCATCTTTTGCTTTAAGAGCGGGTTATATCGAACGCGAGTTTTGGAGAAACTCCTATATTGAGTTTACACTGAAATAGATGGATTATCATGTTTTTATAAACAAATTCTTCCATCGGGTATGATAAGTCTGACATAATTATGAAAAGATTGCTTGCGTGCATGCACGTATCTTCTTAAATAACTCGAATATTAAATAGTGTTTCTTAAAAAGGCGTCGAGAGCAACAAAGACTGATAGAGTCGAGAGGGGAAAGTTTTGCCTCAACGCGGCGGAGAGTGCGTCGTACCGCGTTTCAATCACTCATCTAGTGTCATTGTAACGCTACCAAAATGAAAGTCCCAGTATAAAAAAGAAAGGTTCCCTTTTAAAAGTAGCCTCGGGTCCTAGAACAGATAGCGACGTAGATATGAGAAATAAAATCAAAATCTAATGGAATTAAGTAGAATCGAGTCTCGTAAGCATTTTGTCATTTTCTATCGATGTCTATGCGGGTTGCCTCGAGCGACAGTGAAGTATAGAGCAAAGGCGTCAACCGTAGGGTGAATGTAATAAAGCTCAGGGTGGGAAACGGAACTGAACGGTGGTGTACTGTCTAGGTATTATATTTTTAGGGAAACCTTTTATAGTAGGTTGCCACCTCGCTTACCGAACTCTATTCATCATAGCTTCTCCCTGGCGTGACAGACAGTCCATAGATGATATACTTAAACAAGGCATACGTCCAGGAAGTTTCGGAAACCCGCTAAACACGCCTTCATCTTGAAAATATAACCATGGTTCAGACTTACTCCTAGACTAGTCCCGCGTTTGTAACGAAATGGTCCATACAGTAGAAGACCGTGCCTTGTAGTAAAATGAACAGATTGATTATGGCGAAGCTAACGGGGAATGTAGTGAATGTACTGTTTATAAAGCACAGGTGGTGCTGGACTTTACCTGATAACGTATTGGGAGGGTCACGTGCGGGCGTATCTAAGGCGCCTGGAATAAATCTATATCGTCCCAACCCTCCTGTTATAGTTATACAGTATATTTCGCGTCTCAGCTACTCGTTTTGTCTTCTTCTTGAGTAATTAATGAATGTATCGGAGGGATCCCCGTTCCATTTTGTAGTTGCTGTTATAGCGCAGGCTAGACTTTCCTTTTGGCATTTTTAACAATAACAAGAGGGAGGGAGGGTTTCGTTATTAATTTGAAGAAAGTTTGGTCCTCGCGCCGGAAACCTTTTGAAGGATTTATTAGCTACGGTTCACACACACACATATACGATGTTGGCGAAATTTTACTGTAGTATGAAATTTAGTATGAACTAAAAATGATGTAGCGTATAGGTCTACCCTGCTTGGAAGTCGGAAGTAGAATTTATACTTTGCGTATTTTTAGGCTTCCAGGTATAATTACTGAGTTACGATTTTAATTGGGGGAAAATTTTCCATATTTTGGATTTTTGAGAATGTTTATGCTTGAGGCTAAAATATATTTCCATTGAAGATGATTATTTTTAATCATTGGTTTGCCCATGTAGGCCTATATTTTTATTTTAAATGCCATTAGATAAGTTCTTAAATATTTCGTACTAAAGTTTTAAAACATTTTTGTATTAAAAAATATTTTGTTTGTTTGTTTTTGCAGGTGACGTTTATTACTAAATCAATCAGTCACTTCAATGTCAACCCATCAAAACGTGAGTGTTATATTAATCTTTCTTTCTTAAATAATTCGACTTATATGATTGGCACGGAAAGGGGTAATTAATAAACTTTGATTAACGTTTAAGTAACCCATCGAAGACACGCCCGTTTTAAACACACACTAAAAAAAACAGCAACACGCCTTTTTGATCTCATCCGCCAAACATTATTTTCGAATTTGATTAAAAGTCGACAAACTCTCCCACTCTTCTCTTCGTCCCCCCCAAAAACTGACACTCCCCTTCTTATTAATTAATTGCAGTTTAATTTCTCGAGTTAACGTTAGTAGACCGAGTTGTAATTAATAACCAGGAACACCCCCCCCTCTTTCAAACTCATTTTCCATCATTAAAGAGAAATGGCGTCACCATGCATTTGTTTGACAGTATATTTCCACTGTTTTCGGTTCAATATATTCAATATCCACTTCTTTAAAAAAAAAAAAAACATTTTTAGTTCAAGAAATAGGGTTTATTTATTTATTTCTTTAATCCGAAAACGTTTCAAGTTTTCATTGTTTCATTTATTGTTAAATAATCAATTTTGAAATGACTTCCCAAGTCATTAAGCCTCATTTTTAATAATTGATAAATATCCTTGGGGAATTTTATATTATACCGTCGAGTAAACAAGAAAGTTTTGGCTGTTTGGGGTTTTAGTTGCAGATCCTCGTTAATATTGCAAGCAATATTGGGGGCTTTATAAATCTTATAAATCTATCTCCTCATCCCAAGGATCCAATTACTAGCGTCTTAGCTTTTGAACTCGTTCGCTCTCTCGCTCGCTTGGTTCGTTCCCAGAGAAATATTTGATAAGGGGATAGAATTTTTACTTTTCGTTTTAGAAGGGCTATAAATTTTGGGGTTTGCTAACGTCGAAATCACGTACCAAATATACGGTCACGGGTAAAATAAAACCACCACCACCACACTTTGCTCCCTAAAAAAAATCGAAAGCTGAAATCGGAACTAAAATTGAGTTATGTGTTCTTTTTTTGTTGTTGTTTTCAAATTTAACCGTAGATAAACCAAACAGGGTGGTTCTGATAAGTCTGCCATAAATTAAAGGGTGTGTTCTTAGGCTCAAACTGAGTGGAAAGTGTCGAATAATATTTAGTTATAAGGAGATATGGGCTAACAAATATTGATTGACCTCTAAAATAAGGAAATATAGTTACACGTGGTGTAAGAATTATCAGCCTTCAATAGGCTTCAGTCTAAGAACGTTATTGAAGCTTTGTCCAAAGCAGAAGTGTAAATACTATTAAATGGGTAGAAGTGGGCGTACGCTGGTAAAGTGAAGGTAATTACTGCACATGTGTAACTATTTCCTTGTTTAGGGGACAATCAATGTTTGGGAACCCATATCGCTGGAACTAAATGTTCTTTGACACTATCCACTCAATTTGACCCATAGATCACACCCTTTAATTTATGGCAGACTTATCAGAAACCCCCTGTATGATTTTAACGAGGAATTACAAATATGTCTTCTTCTCAATGACGGTAATTATATAGGGTAAATAACAAACAAAATGGTTTGCGGGGAAAAGCTTTCCACCTGACTTCTCACTCACGCCTTGTTTATCTTTTTACGTTTGTAAGCGATATTAGTCGAATCCGACTGTCGGTTTCTTTGACGCATTTTTCGCCTTTCGAGGGAAACAACAATCCTATATTGCCTTTGGGGGGTCATTTTTGAAGGGTGTTTTTAGCTGCTAGCTGGGGGTGCCTTCTTCTTCGCTTGACCAGTCATTGTTTGACCGTCCGGGAATCTACTCTCAAAGTCCAAGCACGATCCTCGTACGCACCCGGCGTCTTCTCTTTTGCCAAGGGCGACAAGGCACTTTTTTTCCAGAGGATGATTCTTCTGCTATCTCCCAAAGTCCATAAGCCTCGTTTTATAGGGATATACGTATCCTTTAGCGAATGAGTTTCTATGGGTAGGTAACTATAGTGACCGCTACCATATATGGCATGGATGCCTTTCGCCTCCTTGACTTGACCAACTGAAAGAGGAGTGATGGGGCAACGCGGGGGGGGGTCACTGAGAGGGTTTGATTTCGGAAGAGGGATTGTATACCCATTCCTCCTCCTTCCTTCCTCTCTTTCGGCCACTGGCTACTTTTTCTAAGAGTAAGAGTACACTATTATACGATGACCATGGTCAAGGCAGTATATACGCCCCAATAACTTTTTCCCCTTATAGGGATCGTGCTTAAAGGTTGAATTTCTTAAGCACCCTTTTGTTATTTTGGGGTAATCCATAAAGAAAGCTTCGGATCTATGTGATAAATTTGACAGTTTTTTGAAACTACCATAGGAAATAAACAATATTTTTTCCGTAAATAGCTATAGAAGAATATATATATAGTATACCCTGACATCTACTGGGAGCAATCATGGATATGGGGCCCCCGTTTCCTACCTTATTTCCGTTTTGGGGTCGAAATAACATCATTTCCTTATAATACTAGCACCCTATTGGTCCCTCTGGTAATGTCCAGCAATAAAACGCTAATAAATAGTGATGTACTTTGTTCAGGGTTTTTTTCTATTAGCGTTGCAGGTAACCGTTTTTCTTATTTTTATCACCCTAAAATGTGTTTACAAATGCCTGTGGGCTCCCAACCGATTTATAACCGCACCCAATTTCCTGTTCGAACGCCCATGTCTTAAAAATAAACAAGGTATGCATGCGTTCATTCAAAAATTTTAATTTCGGAAAAATGTATACATTGGTGTATTGCGGTTGAATACATTTACAGGGGCTATGGAGAAATGCATGGGGATGATTCAGCCTGGTGGGTGACTTCACTCTGAAAATTATTTTTCGAGATTTAAAATATTTGTTTTTCAACCGCCACCGTCCGTAAGTAGCTTATTCGTTTTCGGGAAACGTTTTAAAGCAATTGATTTCGTTGACGGGCAAAAAGTTTTAAGCCTTTGTTAGATCCCAAGCCTCTTTTCAATTGGAAAGTTGTAAATAAAAAAAGAATCCAGAGAAAAATACTTTTATTTTTTCTTTAGTCAAAAGAAAAATCTCTTTTTTGTTTAGTCTTTTTAGCGAAGGGTTAAACCCACCCCCCTATACCGATATTTTGAAAGGCTTTCGATCAATTTGTTTAAGTGGGGGGACATCCGCTTCTCTCCTTTTTTCCCCCTCCTCGGGTTTCTTTTAAAAAGGGAATGCTAATTTAGGCTCAAGCGGGTTAATATTAGGAAAGACCTTAGTGTGTGTGGACGGTACGGTTTTAGACGAAATACACTTCTACCGATTATGCTCTTAGTTTAATTATTTAGAATAATATCTTGGCGTTGAAATAACTTTTAGTTAGCGTCATTATGTATGTCTTAGCCTTTTTCGCTCACTGCACTGTGAGGAAATTAGGTCAGAAACTAAAGTAGCTTAATTATGATAGGTCTGCCATAAATTAATACTCATTTAATAGTGCGCTTCTGCTAGATAAAAGGTTCAATTGCGTTATTATTTAAGAGTGGTATGTCTTACTCCACATGTGTTACTAGAGGACAATTAATTTGTTGTTGACCGCATATTTTCTTGAGACTCAATTTGACCCTAATAATTTAATTTATGGCAGACTTATCAGTAACAACTTGTGTAAACTCCGTAGGCTTTTCGTTAGACTTCGTGTCTACCTAACGTCTTTTGATATGTATTTAATATTTAACATCTTAATCTTAAAGTGCATGAGCCTAATGAAATACGATATTTTATTTTTAGATGTTTACACTTACCTATTTGGTGAATTTAAGATTTAGTCAATATTCATGGTACGGTTTTACTTCATTCTTTTCAAAGCGTTAAATTGAATAACACGTGGGTGGGGTCGTGGTAATATTTGCGGGCCAGGAAATGTTAAAGGCAAATTACACCGAGCTTTTTTTTTTGTTCTTTTTTATATGACGAATCTCTAGAGATTATATTTAAAAAAAAGAAACATTTATTGAAGATAGAAACGGTAGAGTGCTCGCTCGCGTTACAAGCGATATTGAGAAATATCTCAGACCTTATTAATTTAATTAGCTATATTTCCTAGTTTGTTTAAACTCGATTAAAATAATATTAAAATTTTAAGGAATTATATTAGCCCCTGATTTAATAAGGGGGGAGGGGTAAAAAAGGAAGAGTTATAGGGTTGGAAAATATGAGAGAAAGATGGAAAGGGGGGAGGGATATGTGGAGAGAGAGGCAAAATGCCCTCACTAATTAAAAAGCAATTTAGCGGCTGGCGCGTTGTTAGAGAAATGGCGGGAGTTCCCAACAGCGCTAATTCTTTCCCTCTTCATGCACGCACTTCAGCAGCCATATACTGCATGGCTTTTTCCGGGAAAATGCTCGTGACATTTCCCGCGGAATGAACTTTGGCGCGCTGATTTCCAATAAGCACGCGCCGCAGCTAGTTCCCGCTCTTTCTCTATCCCATCACGTGTTTTCTCTGTAAGCGAAGCCGAGTTGAAGCGATTTGTAATGAACGGAACGTGGAAAACTCTTGTTGAAACGATTCCTTAATTGAAGAATTGGTGTTTTCCTTCAATGAAGTTTGTACTCTCTAAGATGGTCGAGTCAAAAATGTCAGTATTATAAGAATATCTAATTTTCTTTAATTAAATTATTTCCTTGTTTAATAGACCCTTAAGAGATCTGTGTATCCTCTTAATATGACTATACATCATTCCTACTCTTGAAACACCCCGAATTTGTGATACTAACCCCAGTTTCCCAATGGAAAATGATCCCCTTTCTAAGGATGAGCCCGACTTGCTCTTGAACTTCTTCCTTCTCTTACGGTGATGATGCCATCTTCGTCTTATCATCCTGACTCACCCCGGTTTGACGATGCCCATGATTTTACTTAACCCATACAAGCTTTGTTTGCCAACTCCCCATGAATTCTTAGCTAAGATAAATTATAGGGGTCTCCTTCATGTTTTACCAACGCGAAAGTGCAAAACTAACCTAATTTTAATGATTGAAGATTTTTACTCCAAAATTCTATTATAATATTTTGAACCTCTCTCTCTCTCTCAGGACCGTATTTTTTTTTCTTCTTCTTTAAAAACTTGCTCGTTAATTTAGATTCGAAAATCGCTGAAAACTTAATGGAATTGCTTTGGGAAATGCGGGAAACGTTTCGCAATTCGAGCGTTAAAACGTGAAATTGGAGGTCGCCCCTTTGGTACACCCAAAAAATGTTCTCTTTTACTTTTGAGGGAAAAAAAGCCCATACGAATTCGTATACAGGGTGTTACTGGTAAGTCTAGAATAAATTAAAGGTGATGTTCTTTGGACAAACGATTTTGAGTCGAAAATGTAACTTCCATCTCCATTTTGCCACAAGGGACACTGTTTTCGAATTGTGATTCTAGTGTTTTAGATATGACATCTTATTTAAATTAGAAATCATTGTATTAATCAGTTTCTTAATTAAATTTAAGGATGTCATCCGTAGAATACTCTGGACAATCTTAACTTGAAAACAATGGCACTGATGTCAAAATGGAGATAGAATTTGCATTTTTGACTCACAATCGTTCATCCAAAGAACACCCCCCTTAATTTATGGCAGAATTATAAGAAACACCCTGTATACAAAGAGAAAAATTTTCAAATTATGCAAAAAGGAAGGAAGATGCTGTACGTACAACGCGGATGAAAAGTTTCGTTTTAATGTATTGGTTTTCCTCGGAAATCATATCTCCTTTTCCAAAAACACATTTTTTTATTCTTTTTTTCAATTTCATCCCTCTTAACCATAAAAAAGGCAACCTAGAAAATAGATAATTCTTTCCATCTCTTAAGCGGTTTTTAAAGAGACGATCTATCGAAAGTCCACTGAGAGAAAACCATCTGCATAATAATTTTGAGAGCTTTCTAGACCTTTCGAGGGATCTCGAAAAAAGATCTTTTTCACTAATGAATTTGCCCTCTTCCTCCTGATCCTACTCCCACTCCTTCCTGGACGCTACTAGCTTTTCTGGAAACTTAGATCTATACGTATGCCTTACTTTAAAAAAAAAAGAATCTGGCCAAGGCTTAGGAATAAAAAAATACCCATTATTCTTACCGAAAATCTTAGTGTAATTAACTACGAAGTGCGGCGAATATTTAAGTATGTCGGATCAATATTCCTTCTCTTTGCAACTGTTCCTTATTTAATATTTCCAAGAGTATGTAACCTACGACGTTGCTCTATTCCTGTAAAAATTCTAGATCATATTGCATAATTAATCCCCCCCCCCTTTCGTGGATGTAGGTTTTTCTTTTTTCAACTGAATTTCATATATATTACTTTAAAAAAAGGGGCTAGATTTTTTTTTTTCATTATAGTTTGAACGTAATTTTTGTTTTATACTTTGCGAGATTAACGAAAAATGCCACGAGGGAATCCATTCTACTCTTTCATTATTTTTCTAGAACAAAAAAAGTTGTTTATAATTTTTAAAAATAAATAAATGTATACGAGATATTATCAAGAAGTGATATCTAGTTTATTAGGGAGAAGGTTTAAATTTGCCACATTTCCAGCTTTATCTCGAGTACAAACGTAGGTCCGGAGTTAATCCTCGCCTCTAAATTACAACCAGCATCTAATTGGTTCTTGAAAACTCACGTCAGAGCCACGCGAATGACGAAAATTACGTATTTTCCGACAGAGGAAAGGCGAAATAGCCCCGGCCTCCTTTTACGTCCCCCCCCCTTGTATTTTGAAAGGGGGACTGGGATTATGGCGCGAATACTTAGGCATCTTATACCTTCTCCCTAATAAACTAGATATCACTTCTTGATTTTACTGAAGGCAAAGGGCAAGGGTCTTGGGCTTTGATGGCGGCCCTTAGATTCGATTTAACCCATAAAGCATTTGTAAGAAGAACTAATTGTTAAGCTACGGAGGTTTTTAGTGAAGGGTTTTCGAAAAATATGTTGTCTGGTGTAATTTTTTGATTTTATAACGTCATTAATTTTCGAACCCAACAGGAAAGTTAAGGGATTTTTTTTTACTTTTATTTTCTTTTTTCTTTCGTAACTCTAAACAAATTGTATCGAACAAAGTAATCAGTCTTAGTTTTAAAAAGGGTTCCTTTTTTTGTCTGAAAATAACGACTTAAATATTTAATCTTGAAATAAAATCGTTGTATCAAAGTCATTACTATTTTAAACGGAAACATTTTACAAGAAACAATGTCTCAAATTAACCGTAACAGCGGCCGTAATCAAATTAATTAATTTAAATAGACAATTAATGGATGACTAAAAACCTCCTAAGCTTAAATTAGGAGAACGATAAGTTAATTAAATTGGTATTCTAATTAAGTCGTCATATAAAAGCGGCGCGGCCCGACTATTTTAGTCAATTGACGATCACTTTGATTTAAATCCCCAATGGGACCAAGGCTTAACGATTTGATTTCAGGCAAGAGCTTAGTTCTGTTTATAATTATTTCCAAGCTAGGGCTGAAAGGTCGGGAAAGGCGGGGGGGGGGAGGGTCACAGGTGCGTGATTAAACATTGGTAATAAGGATGCAATTAACTAGCGATGGTATATATATACTCCAGGAATAAGTCGAGCGAGATGCCGAAGAGACTTACTTGCCTATATACTTAACACTATAGATCATCATTCTAGAGCTGTCATGTAGGAATGACATTGGAATACGTAGGAGCAGCCTTGGACTTACCTCCTCATCAATATAACTTTACACCGTTATTAAATCCTGTTAGACGCGTTAATCTCTTTTCTCCTAGTGTCGAGTAATGTTGTTTTACTCTTATATCCATCAACTATGGATCGATGATTAGAATCATTTGAAGCTAAATGAAATAAATTTAATGGGAAAATAATATATTATAGGTCTCGGCCTAATTAGCGTCGAAAGACTAATTCCTTTGAATTATTCAATTCTATACGTATTAATAATAGGTAACCGTAGCTCTTCTTCAATATTAGGCTTAAGACGCGACGCTAAGACTCGGTCGTCTCTCTAATCTAAGCGCTGTTTGTTTAGTTAGAGCGTAAGTTCGTAAGATATGTTCTATAAGTTTGTCACTGGTTATTGAGAGCTTGTCGTGAAGTGACGTAGGCCGTAGACGCCTGGTGAGACGCTGTCAAAGGCTTAGTAAGTTCAGACTAAATAGGAAGATGTAAGTCTGCAATTTTTACTGAGTGTATTCAATTCTCGCTTGTAGTTCTCGAACTACTCAGTAAGTATAGGCAGAAGTGAGATGAGACCAGAAGTACTGAGCTAACCAAATTCTTCACTCGGCGAAAGTGAATATTCTTGATAACACACCAACGGTTGGCCCTCTAGTAGCGGTTTCTGAATTTTCCCTCCAAAACGTGAGACGCTTGCGGTGGTAGACGGCCGAACTAGATTCAAGGAGCCGCGTCCGTGTTCGGCCGCTTTAGGTTGAAGGGAAGGGGGTAGGAAATGTTTTTGGAACTCGACCAATTTTTTTCTCTCTATTGTAGGCGCGATGGAAGCGGCATAAAATCCTCAAATTTGTTCACCAGTGCCCAGGATCTACTATCAATGCTAGAGCCCTTTACTTATCTCACTTCTGGTATAGGTAGTGTTATACTTATGGAACATATCCTATAAACTTATGGTTAGGCCTTGTGGAGAGAGAGAGAGTGAAAGGGGAAGATAGAATTCTGAATTAGACACTCCCTGAAAACTCTCGATTTATTCTGTCCGGCATACAGAATGCGCTTAAGCCTTGGCTTGTTTCCTATTGCTATAAATTCAAAACCCGCGGTATATATTGTATGCAAATTTTAGGCCATAGTTAATAACATTGGCGAAATGTTCCGTTCACTTCACCTTCCTTTGTGTGTCGATATCTCTTGTTCTAATATAGATAGATGTATTGAAATCTTGTCGATGTCAATTTGTAGACCTTAAATGTCTACTTTTAGAAAATGTCTCTAATTAAGTTTGTAAACGAAATACACTTATTAAAATTCTGCCATGCCTTTTCAATAAACTTAGAAAGACAGAATGGAAAAAGAAAAAAAAAATGTAGTTCTGCAGATGGAAGGAAATTTATCTCCATTTAAATAAATAACTTTTTTCAATAGCCTAGTAGGGGAGTTTCCCCGCTCGCGATTTTAACTTTAAATATTCACGAATCTTCCAGCTTTAGACCATTTTCCATTTCGAAATAGGCAATAGGCTATAAATTAGACGGTATTAAGGTAAAAAGATGGGGGGGGGGGGAACTAAAACACGTACGTGTTCGCGGTAAAAAGAAAAAAGCATTTTTATATCTAAAACCACCTAAAATCGTAGGTAGACCAAGGGCATGCATAACCGTGTCATTTTTGTATATGTATATATACATATACATTTTGGCGGGAAAAGATCGCGTGTTCAAAGGTGGAAATTGTATATATAGTCTGCATGGGGCTGGGGTAAAAGCCCCCGCTACGAAACCAAAAGAAAACGGATTTCCCTTAAGTTCCCCATGGCTGTGTTAAGGCGAGTGATTTTTTTTAGTCCTAATGTATATACAAGAAACCATAGGGGAAAAATTTCTTATAGGTTTAGGACGATTTTCAAACTATGGAAGTCTATCTAAATTGTGTATAAGACGTTTTGGGTTCTAACGTTAATGGCCGAGAAGCGGTTGGTCGGTCGTCACGTCGGGGGACCCGATGCTGTAATAATAATATATAGGAACGTAGTTTTCTGAATGAGTTTGTTTTAAGTACCGAGAATAACCCCTACCCCTACTTTGCGGTTGCACTCTCTCGTTCTCGTTCTGAATCGTTTTTTAGCAACACACTATCTGCAGAAGTGAATGGGTTTTTTGCTAGGAGAAAATGAACTGTCAGCTGTTATGAAGATGCATATTCTGCGGGAGTTTAGTCGTTTTTTCGATATGGCATCTTGGTACAAAATATACCTACTATCTTTTATACGGGGTGGTCCAAAAAGGGTGGTAGGATCCCGGAGTACAGTGGGTGAGTTGGTTCTCTATAGGTCATTTTAGACATTTTTTGCCCCCCCCCCTCCAAAGAGACATCGTTTACAAATTATGTTTGGGAGTGTTTTAGGGATGACCCCTTAAATTTAGTTAAGAAACTGAAATGCAATGCTAATTTAATTTGTAAGGGGTTATCCGTCAATCCCTCGGATCGTGAATTTGTTTCAAAATATCGTAGAAGTTACATTTTCGACTCAAAATAACCTTTAGAACTCGCTCTTTATATCATTTAGATATTCCAGGTGTCGACTGCATTTGAATCAAAGGTCTTATTTGAAATTAACAATTAACTAACCTAACCGTGTATGGGATTCTAAGCGCAATTGTGAAAGAAATTACGCAATTGGGAATATCGGCACAATTCCAATTTTATTCTATTTATTTTATAAGGTAAAGGATTATTTCCTAAGTTGTTTGTATAAACTCTCACCATAGAAAAATCCCTGAAATTAAACCCCGCAATTTAGTCTCGATTACGAAATAAACGCGCAACGTCTTTTCTCTTTGGATCTTTTTTTTTTTTATTAATCGAGTTTAAAGGAACGGAACAATTTCCTTTAATTAAGGTGTACAGTAAGAGTTTGTTTAATTTTAAAACCTTACCACGAATTACCCTATATAGGTCGTTACGTGCGGTCGACTTCAATTATACGAAACCCAGAAACAATTAGCGAAAAGGAATCCCCTTAATTTCCCAAACCCGAATTTACTCTTCTTCCAAATTTGAATTCTTATAATATTCTTTAATTTGAGTTTTCTACTTGTACGTAAATACTATACTTAATTACGCGTGGTTTAATAAGTTTTTCCAAAGTGCTCATTAGCAGCACGTCGTCCCTGAACTTGAAGACCTCGGTATACTTCGCGGATCAAATATAAAAAGTATCCTTAAAAAAATAAGATGGTGGAGGCGTTTCTCTCTCTCTCTCTCTCTCTCTCTCCCTCCTTTTTTTTCGTTTTTGCTTCTTTCCTACATCACATTCTATCTAGAGCCGAGGCTTATGTAAGAAAAGAAGCTCGGGATGAAAAGAGGGATGGGGATGGGAGCGTCTGCTCTTTAGCACCCAGGCGCTTTTTGAAAAGGGCGGGAAAAATCTTCAGAACGCGCGTGCCAGCCTTGAGATGGTAGAGTAGGGAGAGTGTATAAAAAAGCCCCTTCACACGACTTGATAAGGTATAGAGGGGAAGTTGGGGAATGGGAAAGCATTCAAAAGACCTTTTCTTCCAAACCTCTTTTCCTATCCGTCTTCCGTATTCTCGCCCACCCACCCACCCCCTTTTTGGGCAATTTCATCCTCCCACGCCCCCCTCCCCCCTTGCAACCTTTTCCTTCATTACCTTTAGTTCATCCCAATGTGAGGAATCTATACTATCGTAATCCCGATGGAATTTATACAGGGTGTTGCATAATACAAGAAGGTGGTAGGAACAGAGTACAGTGGGTTCTACTTGCTCATTTTGAGTTGGCTACCGATTGGGGTGTTTTATAGATGATTTTATGGTTAAATTAGAAATAATTGTCTTTCACTTAATTATTTTAATTTAAAGCGGTGACCCTTAACGCAAAAAGAATTTGCATTTTCGACTCAAAATTGATTTTTCATAAAATCCATTGTATTTTGCTCCAATACCTAGACTTCGAAATAAGGTTATTTTTCCAAACTGGTCCTCCGTATTAGGGACCCTGGTGTCTTGAATAATTAAACTAGTCCCACGGACCAGTGCCCGTTAAGTTGGAATTATTAAAGTAGTCACTGGAACCAGTAAGGCTTGGGGTTTGAATTAAAAAGTGGTCCAAGTCCAACGAATTAATAAATTTCTTTTTGACTTTTGGACTTGTTTTATTTCAAAGTCTGGTCCTACGATCCTTTTTGTAACACCCTGTATAGTATTTGAGGGACTTGGCTGGTTTATTTATACGTTTATTAAAACCCAGTCGCTCAACTGGTAAACTTGAGCATTTGTTTATTTATTTATTTATTCATTTAGTTCAACATATAGGCTTCAATTTGTAGGATAGCTTATAGTTAAAACAAAAATTCACACAGCAGTATGTCCATGGTATTATTTTTAATTTGTTTTCGATTGGACATTCCTTTTTCTTATTCTTTTAAAGCATCCGCATGGTCGATAATTGAATCCATCAATCTGGATCTTTAGCATGATCCCCTATCCGGTCCCTAAATATTTCAGGAGAGGAGTTCCCGCCTGAAGAGCTATGATTGAACGAGAGTCTAGTTTTAGAATAGGCCAAATATTTCGACAACGACGTCTCCCGCCCTCCACCTACCTTTTGTCTGGGCGACATTCCCCATTCAAAAGAAAGAAACAATACGTTTTCAGAATAAAAGAGCTAGGAGGGGTTGGTAGTAAATGGATATAGGTTTATTGGAATTTTCGCACTCTCTCTCTCCCAGACGAAATTAATTATTGTCTGTATATTAATTTCCTATAGTTTATTAATTTAATTCCTTAACTAAACACCTTTATGTATATTGATTGTTTGTCATCTGTTAAATATAAACAAAACATTTACAATGTGACGCGCGCTTTTGACGTACCTAGTCTAAAATCGAATCAAAAGTTTGGCAAACATGGTATCTATATGTATTTGACGTATGGCAAACATTGCTAAGAAGAAGAGGGGGGGGGGTGCTAAATTTAGGGGAAAGTCCACGCCCTTAAACAAACTTTAATTAAATACTCGTTGCCGTAAAGAGTTTCCCAATTTTTAAAAGGACAAACGTAAAGGCCCATTCAGACCGAACTTAAATCTTACGTTAACGTTGGTCATCATTCAGGCTGATTCAGCTCCTTGTCTTAATCATGGCTCACTCAGTCATGCCTTACAGACGCGTAATCGAGTGAGCTATGCAATAGCAGACGATGTATGAAACGTTTTAGGATTCTTGCCGGTATTTTTCATTTTGTATTCGACTATAGTCTGCTAGTACGAACTTTTCTCGTGAAATCACACCCTGCTATCTCTTACCTCGGTTTTGGCGACCATATTGGGACTGAAGTCGAAAGCTCAGGCTATATAATTTCGAATACCAACACTGACGTCACGCCCCCGTAGTTCCTCTATTTTAGTATTCAAAAGTCTTGGTTAAAAATCACCATATATGTCGTCTGCTCTCACGTCTCAAACGAAATGAACGAGGCGACGACGGAAACTTATGATTTTTACATCAGTCTTAATGGGCCTTTACGTAACATTTTGTAAAACCGTCCAGGACGTTTCCTAGATAGTAAATTTAATCTCGGCTCGGAAAAGATTGCATCTCTCTCTCTCTCTTCCTCTTTCTCTCTGTCTCTATCCCTTTCCTCTCCAAGAAGAGAAGTTGTTAGCTTTTAAAAGATTTCAAAAATACGTTCGCGCATCTTTGCTCGCTCGCTCGCCGCCTTTTAACAACATTTTCTGTAAATATATTTTCACGAGCGTTAATTTTTGGAGAAAAGTCGAGAGTTGGAGGAACGTCGTGGAAGTAGGTCGGAATAGATGAAAGGATGTTTTTTATCCGTTGACAAGCGGTTAAACGGAAAGAGTCTTAATTCGTTGAAGGAAAACCCGTTTTCCTCCGCAACTAAAACTAAAAGAATCGCGCTATATAGCCTCGAGGGGATGTTTTCGGGCCATTTAACAGCTAGGAGGACCTCTTAGAGAAAGCAAGGGCGAAATAGGTATGTGTACAAGAGGATTATGGGAGAGAATTTTCACCCCCCCCTTCCCCTCCTTTTTCGAATCGTTTAGAACAAAATTCGCCCGGAAAAGTTGTCCGAAACATTTTTAAAAGAGAGAACGCTATAGGCCTTGAACCCACTCGCGTCCAATGTTATTTCGAGTGTAATAAAAACGAAGTAAGCCTTGTTTTAATTGCTCACTTTAGCGGAAAAGGACTTTCATTCTACTTTCCCAAGTTGCTTGCCTGATTTTGTTTTTTCTTCTTTGACTTTGTAACAAAACAAAAGTTTCCTAAAGAATTTTTGGCAAGATCTCATTTCGGTTTTAATAGCTATCAAGCTAGTGTTATTTTAAGATCGCAATTATATTTTAATTTTAATTAATTAGGGTCTTTCAATAAATTTATTTCTTAAATTAAATTTAAAAAAAAAGTTATCCAAATTCAAAAATCGTATAATTTAAAATTTAATAGTCAAATCATTCGAATGGAATTTAATTAAAAATTAATGATTATTATCAAATGATCCGTGATTTAATATCGCGTGTTTGCAAAAGCTATACCTTTTTTACTCTATGATGTAACAAAGCTAGTGCAATAATCGAAGTTATTTTCATTTGAGGATTAATTTTTGAGAGGGTGTAATGGAGTTGAAATTGCAGTAAAAAGCCTGGTATAAGTAGCTTCAGATGGTTAAAGTTTGGATTACTTCTTTTACTAAGCCTCGGTTTGGTACTTTTCAATACGATAAAAGATAATAGCACCTACGGCTGAGCGAATTTAATAAGTTAAAGAATTCCGCTGCTTCTCTGTGATTGGATGAAACAATATCACCTTATATATTTTTATTTCCAAGAGAGAAGGACGGTAACAGCCGTTAAAACTAGATTCTTTGGAATCTTTCTCTCCGAATTTTAATAATTCAATTAAAACTAATTTAAATGATAATCCTGGCGGGAAAATTGCGCCATGCAAGACAGTTCCTAAGAAAATGACTTCCTTTATTCGAAACCCGGAATAAATTTAAATTTTACTTGAATGCATTATTTAAGAGTACTTTAACGTAAACCAAGAAGTGATATCTAGTTTACTAGAGAGAAGGTAAAAATTCGCCACATTTCTAGCTTTATCTCCAGTCCAAACGTAGGTCCGGAGTTAATCCCCGCCTCTAAATTAAGACCGGCATCTCATTGATTCTTGAAAACTCACGTCAGCGCCACGCGAATGACGAAAATTACGTATTTTCCGACTTATGTAGCCCGGCCTCTTTTTGCGTCCCCCCTTGTATTTTGAAAGGGGGACTGGGACTATGGCGCGCGAATACTTAGGCGTCTTATACCTTCTCCCTATTAAAATAGATATCGCTTCTTGCGTTAACCTTATACTATGTCTGAACGGCTTATAAATAAATTCATGGTTTAAATGAATTCATTCACGACGTCCAATTGAGTTTTAGGTCAGATTATATATATATATATATTAAAGTCGTCTTCAATTAAAATATTTCCAAAGTTTGCTTGCTTTCATCAAGTTTACTCGAATTTAATTAGAGAATTTAAAAAAGATAAAATAAAACTTAACAAATTATATTTTTAGGAGCTGTAGGGAAAACATTGGTCAAAAATGTCAAAAGTTTATAATTTAATAAGGTAAAATATCTTTTTTTTTTTCAATTAGTTTACTGATACGTAATTGGAAATGAAATGTGAAAGGGGTCTTAGTTGCAATTAAAAAGGGGTTTGGGGAGGGGGGGTATAGTACCCTACTCGAAAATATCTTTCGTCGCAATCTGACGTTAATTAAATAAAATTAATGAATGCAGGAAATCACAAGTTTTCTTTTAATTGGTCACGTTCGTCTGGGAATTGGCCAATGAATGAAATGAAAAAGAAATAGAAGGGGCTAGGAGCTAGGGATCGACCCCTAGGGACTAGTTTAAGAGGCGATAAGCCTAAACCCCCCAAACCACCCGCGTTACCCCTTAAACCCGTGATCAGAAACCAACAGGCAATTGTTATTGGTACTATACCTTAAAGAAGGGAACGGGTAACGGCTCAACAACATTACCTGGGACTGAAACAAAGCAAAATGGGATGCTTACTAAGCCTTTGACTGTGGTGTACAGTGTTTAATGTGTTTCGTAAGGTCGAAAAGGCGTGCCTCCATCAACGTAGTACGTTTTTAGGCAATCGAATTGTTACCTTTTGGGGGTCGTTCATGTTAGTATTGTGCAGTACATTTGTACTTTTTCCGTATTTAATTGTATTGGCCTAACTCAGGTGCTGAAATTGAAATATACAATATTTAAGGTAGTCTGGACGTATTCAAGATTGAGAATAGACCTTCTCGACGTAAATAAAGGGGTAGGCAACCTCCGCGCATTCTCCTGATATCAAGAGCCTACAGCGCAGGCGCCGAAAATCGAGATTGAAGGCAAAGTTTTTACCCCCGTGTCTTTCCCTCGTAGTTATATCGAAATGGTCTATTAACTATTCTCTTGCTCTCCTTATCCTTATGCCTTAATAGGCGTGTTAAGATTGCATCAGCTTCGATGGTTTAAGCGTCATCGTTTTAGGCAAAACTGTCTAATCAAAGCCGGCTGATACCCTTGCGTAGCACGCCTTTGGCTTAATTTTCATACCTATAGATCCCTTTGTGCGCGAGAACTGTTTAAAACTTTGAAGATGAAGGGGCGCGCGCGTTTTCGATTCATTATAATCCGTAATATGCGCGAATCCGTTTTTAGACGAGCAGCGGTAGTAGTTCAGGAAAAGGGGGGGGACGCTTTTATTGGGCTGGGCCACTTTTAACGATCATTTTAATATATTTGAGGAAGATTATCTTTTGGCGGCGTATATATATACGATGTCTGGAGATAATACGGAAGTTATTAAAAGGCGCCCTCTTTAAAATAACCACCGTTCTTCCCTTGTTTTATCGGACCCTTAAACACTACTTTCTTTCAAATGAGTTTTAATATTGAGTATTCATCCGCCGCGCGCGTTATTGCTAGCATTTGCAGTTCGATGCACCGAAAGTTATTTTATAGCCGCGCCCCGAAACACTCCACGCGCTTTTATCACCATCATCCTGTGCACGCGCTTACTTAACAACCAACCTATTCGATTTATTCCTCGCGCTTCTTGGGTTAATGCAATATTAATGCGTACGGAAAGGCGGCAGGTATTTCTGCCTGGTTTTCAATCGAAATAGTCTATCGTATTAAACCGTTAAATCCCGTGCAGTCAATCGATTTCTACTTTTTCTCGAGCTTAAAATCTGCATTTTTATGTGTTTTATAAATATTTATTATTATTTTTTTTTCTTATTCTGATGGATATTTTTCCTGTTTGTACAGGATTAATTAAGGATTATCATAATAATCCCTTAATTTGAATATTAACATTACAAATTAGTTTAATGAATTATTTATTTATTTCGGGCCTTGATCGATGGATACGAACTATTTTCGCTATATGTTGTTTCCCTGAGACCTTTAACCCCGCGATTTAACCCTAAAACGAATTGAACTCAGCAACTAGGCCTATATAGATCGTTTGAAGAGATTGGAATCCGGAACAGAGAGAGAGAGAGAGAGAAAAAAAACATTCTAAAGAAAAAATTGGGATGGTGGAAAAATCCCCTCATGGTCATTTTTACAACCTTTGACACCTCTATATTCGTTTTGGCTCCCTTTTTTGCTCTCTCTCTCTCGCTCGCTCGCTCTCTCTCTCTCTCTCCCTCGCTCCCCCTCCCCTTTGGATGTAAGCAGAGCAGATTGCTCTTTTTGCTCATCTTCTCTATCCTTTTTTCCAATTCCTTCTCTCTCCCGATCCGCGGGAGTAGCTCCATCCCTGGCCATCTTTTCCTTTTTTTCTCCCCCCCACCCTTCCCATCTTTGCTCCTGAGCTTCCTCCATCCTCCTCCGTTAGCAACATTCCTGATCTCACCTTCCATAGAGAGGAAAACTTTCAACAAGATTAAACAAGGTTTGAAATACAATAAGGCTTTGCAACAACGCATCACGTGAACATATTTCACAGCGGTTTAAAGGCAGGAGCCTGCTCTTATAAAGATAAGATTGTCGCGTTCGCACTAACGTTTTCGGTATATGGACTTAATCCGGGATACGTTCTGACTGTACCTTATACGAACGCGACTTGGGCAGTTTATAGGTCTATTTTTTTCTTTTTCTTTCTATTTTCCACGCCGTTTTCTGGGAATGTTGTAAGATTACCCAGAAACTCCTTAGATGCGTGACAGACGAGAAAGATTCTGTTATAGGGATCTTTTCCTGAACTGCATGGCATGGCATGGCCACCAATTCCCACTATGCAGCGCCGAGTGGGCGCGCTGATGTCGCAAAACCAGGAGAGAAGAGGTCAGAGTGGATCACGCTGGAGTTAAAGAAATCAATGACCTCCCCCCCCTCCATTATTTACCCCACTATAGTTTGGGAGGGAGAAAATCGGGGCCTACCGTTATCTGGTTTCCATCTAAACCTATCCCTGTCGGTCCAAATCGCCAGCTGTTACCCTACATCCATCCATATGCCGGAGAAGTTAGTTGGAAAAATCTTTGTGATTTTTCGAAATGAGTTCTAAAACTTTTCCCCCTTTTTAATAGTTAATATTGAGAGCGGAATAATTTTAATTGAATATATAAATATTATAATGATACAGGGTGTTGCAGAAAGGGTGATACAGTGGTATATTCTATTGGAAATCATAAATGTAATTTCTGTGACATTTTGTCCTATGGGTCACCGTTTATAAGTTGTCATTGGGTGGTTTTACGGATGACCCCATTAAATTTAATTAAGAAACTGAAAGACAATGCTAATTTATTGACGGGGTTATCGGTTTGTAACTTGTAAACTGGGTCCCTTAGAGAAAAATGTCGTAAAACGTTTTTCGACTCAAAATCGCACGCTAATAAAATATAAAATCCACCATCATTTTTGAAACATCCTGTATATCAGCAAGGTTTATTCACAATCCATGGGGCTTATTGTTTATTTGCGAGGGTGGTGGGCCAATTTCTTTCTTTTTTCCTTGTTGTTTGGGAGGTTGGAGTATTCTTTCGCGCCTTGGTTACCCGATGGTACGTAGATAATGAATGTGTCTGCTTTTTCGGCTAATCTTCACATCCCCCAGAATCCCTCGCGTTTTTTAGCCATATCGTAGTATACGATAGGCTCTTAGTTTGACCCGAGCCGTCGTAGTAGTAGTGGCCGGGGTTGTCGCTTCGTTATCGTCAGATTTTAGCTTAAAAGGAACTTTATATTACCACAACCCACCCATAGGGGTTACTGGGCTCGGTTAGAGATTTAATTATAATTAAAATTTTTTCAGGTCAGACCCGGGAATTGAACCCGGGTCGCTGGCGTAGAAGACAAACGTTCTAACCACTAAACCATAGAGACTTGATAGAAACTCCGAGTTTTTTATTATTTATTTTTATCTCTAAAATGTCGGGGTGATATGGGGTACCTCTTAATCTGTGGGGTCGGAAACTTTTGAATTTTTATCTGTGGGGTCGGATACTTATGAATTTGTATGTTTGGGGTTTTTATATTTATTTTCTTTTTATGTATGTGCTAATTAAATAGATAACGATTTTCTACCGCGCTCCTCATGTGTTTCGTTCTCGTTCGGTAGCTATCGTCATCTATGTTATATTTGACTGGAACGTTTTGGCGGTTAATTCAAATGTGGGTTTAGATAGAGCTAACATAGTGTTAAATGAGCGTTATGCGTTTGATCATTTAACATAGTGTTAAATGAGCGTTATGCGTTTGATCATTTTAGCATTGCTAAAGGTAATTCGAGGGGATAATCACTAAAATGCGTAATCACTATAACTAAACTTTCTCTTTCAAAAGTTTCTGGGCATAAGTCCTTGTTAGAAATTTATAAGATGCGATAAGTGTGCATCGGCATAAGTCTATGTTGTAAACTCATCGAGGGGATTATCACTAAAAACTATCTGTTCTTCGATTCGCCGGAATATTAGAATTACAGCATAAGTAAATTTATACGGTTATAATTTAATCACTGTTTAGAGTGGGGAATCGAGGGGCTATTCACTCTGATTTTATGCACGGTAAATCATTTAAGCATTGTAAAAGATAGCGCTATTCACTCATTAGGGTAGGGTATAGAGGGGCTATTCACTCGTACGATATGGCTACTATTACGAGCCCTTGGGCCGTCTTGTTTTCTTCTTCTCTTGTATTTCGTTTCGTATCTCGGCCGCTAGGGTGAAAGCATTTTATTCCGTTTCGTGCGTTTCTTAGCTACATTCTATTCCTTAACTTGCATGAGCTACTATATTCGTTCCTTAAGAAGATGCTGCTGTTGTTGTAGTTCATGGTGTTTCCATTACCTTAAGGTGTGTTTATTTATGGTTCTGAATTTTCAGACCATCTTGTTCCTCTTCCTTAATTCTTTTCAGCGTCAATCTTTGGACCTACCTTCTTCCTCTTCCAAGGAAAAACCCTTTTTTTTCTAGATCTAGACAAGTTTGGGTTGGGTTGGGTTGATTCTTTCGCTATCCGCTAGGGGAATGATCTAGGAAAGGAAAAGAACAACATACAGAATGAGAGAAAGAAAGAAGCGCCGGAGTTTCTTTGTCACCCAGACTTATTTCTTAGAGGTTTGCTGGGTAATTATTGTCTACCAGATTGAATGATTTGCTACCACTCGGGACATACACCCCCTCCTTCCACCTACCTCTGATGCCTGGACTTTATTTAGCTACCTATAGCTCTCTTATTTCTTATTTTCTTTGTTTTCGCTTCCGGGAAATATGTCTGTTTCCAAGAACTATACCACGTGTTTTACTGAAAGGGTACCTTAATTTTCCTGCAGTGTTTTCGCTTCATTTCTACGAAGTTACATTAAGTGTCTTTTCGCAATTTTTCGGTTATGAAATTAATCTGCCACTAGTTTTCATTGATTTCATATCTCCGTGTTCTTTCTTCGATCATCCAATGAAAATGGCGGGAACTTTCTTGTAAGAACTCTAACATTGGCGGGAAGTATTTCTCATTAAACGGCAGCGGGGCCCCCACTTAGGTTTTCCTGGTTTGGAATTCCTAGTCCAACTGTAAATGGGATCTTTTGTTTTCAGAAGAGGTTCCCTTCTCTCTCTCTCTCTCTCTCTCTCTCTCTCTCTCTCTCTCTTTTTTAGTTCTCTTTCTCTTTCTTGGAAGGAAAGTACAATCTGAAGAGACAAGCAGCTTCTTACAAAAATTCTTTCGTGACAGTTCCAATTATTTTCCTTTTCTTATATATATATACTTGGTGTTCCCTTTTGCTCCCCTCCCCCTCTTCTCTTGACTGACTGAACAAGAAAAACGTCCAATAAAACTAGAGAAACGATGAAAGATCCAATAATTTTTAGAAAATGACCGGCACGCACTCTTCGTCAGGAATTTTCCCTTGATTCGTACAAGTTTTTAAGGGTTACTTTCTAAGGTTTCAATTGGGGAGAAATAGTTTGGCAAATTCCCGGGCCTATTGCACTAGAAGTTGCAATTGCACTTTTCTCACGATTGCACGCGTTTTTATTATTTACTGGTTTTTTTGTCCATAGCGCGCACTAGTTTGGAATGAAATTCCGAGCTAATTTCACGTGCAAGTTACATTTATTTCCCGCCTTTTCTCACGATTCCACGTGGTTTTGTTGAAAGCGCGCGCCAGTTTGGAATGAAATTCAACGCCAATTTCTCGTGCAAGTTACATTTATTTCCCGCCTTTTCTCGCGATTCCACGTGGTTTTTGTCGAAAGCGCGCGCCAATTTTGAATAATATTCCGCGCCAATTTCACGTGCAAGTTATATTCGCGCCTTTTCTCACGATTTCACGTGGTTTTGTAAAAAGCGCGCGCCAATTTTAAATGAATTTCCCGCGCTTATGGCTACGATTAAATGAAAAAAAAAAAAAAATCAACCCCACCCAACATAAGGATATTTCATTAGCTAGTAAGGTAGTTTATTATGTATTCCTTCGATCTTTAAGAAAACTTCCTCACTCTCTTTGAGAGGGGGGTATAAAAGCCAATGACCATTATGGCTATCGATGTTATGAACCCTTCCCCCCCTTTTTCCTTTCCTTCGTACCTTTAATTCCTTAAACGCTCTCTATTAAATTGAATTTTCACGTCGTTTCGAGCGTTAAAAAAAGGAACCCAGGAGAAAAAAGGGGGAGCCTCTATTCTTCCGTTAGAGGCGGGACAGGAAAACTATTATAGGAGTAAAGAGAAAAAAACCCTATATAAAAGGCTAAGGCTTAGTACTTCGACAGGTTCCTATACCGGTAAAGGCGGCCCAGTATACAACGACCCGTTATTAAATATAAATTAATCATCCTGTTTTGGGCATGCCTTTAAAACTGGCTGGCTATAGGGTAAGGCTATTAACCCATCATTTTTCGAATATGGATGTAGATGAGATAGATGCCTATGGATTTGTTTTACCTGCATAAAGGTTATCGAAACCTCCTCATCTTCCATTTTACCTTTTAAGGGATACTCTGGGCTTGATTTTTATTTATTTTTTTTTCATTTTTTTATTGAAAGAGTGTATAGAATAATTGATATATCAATAGGAACCATGTTTTTATCTGCAGTATCAAAGACGAAGGAACACTACGCGTTCGGCTTCTCGGCAAAGTACTGGGGAATGCCCCTATTGGACGACTAGTACTATCTGACCGATTATCCCAATAGGTGCAATACCCAGTGCTTCGCCGAGAAGCCTAACGCGTAGAGTCCACTACGGAAACTTAATTGCTTGTATCGTCTTTCCAAAATTTTAATTTGTTTTTCCCCATTGGTTGATTGCCTTCTATACAAGAGACTTGCTTATTGGTTGAAACATTTCGTCTGCTTTACTGTATTAATATCTTCTATGTAGGTCTTGAGTGATATAGAAACCCCGAATCACGTGTCTACCAAGAATAGGGACTTGGCAATACTACGTCATGCAACGTCACGCTACCTTCCACTAGTGCTAAAAAACATACCAGGAGGAGGAGGAGCTTATATAGCTTTCATTATGTTAAAAAAAACCTACCATAATGGCGCTGGGGGCGGAGTTAAGCCCGAATTGCCAAGTCCCTATTCCGAAAGTAGTTAACTAGAGTTGAAAACAACAACTCCCCACTCCTGTATGTTCTATTTTGTTTATCTTATGTACAGAGCGAGTTTTATGTACGACCTTAAGGGTTTGCGGGAAAAACACGATGAGCCTTAGGGTTTGAATTTAATAACATATTTATTCAATACCTCGCCTAGATGCGTAAACATTTGAATTATAAATAGCTATGCGCGGGTATACAGAAACTTGTTTGGCGTAAACAATCTCATTATTAATTAGATACATAATATAAATAAATTCACGAAAAATTTTATATTGCGTAAGGCTTAAATTATTAATTCCCGGAATTTACGTAAAATTAAAAACTAATAAATATTTAATGAACTAGCATATACGGTAATACAACCTTAAGATATCAATTATGCAGTTAGTTTGGCGTTCATTTTGGGGTCGACCCAATTTGAACCTCAACTATTGATATATAGAATTGGATATAACGTATACGTTGAAGGGCTAGGACGGGATGACCCTGTGTTGTTGTAAGTTCCGGGTTTCTCTGCCTTGAATCGGTTCCGTTCCAAGGTGAAACGTACGTTAATTCTATCTTCGAATGCCATTATTTGTTCAAGTTCCTAATTTATATTTTAATTCTCTTTGTTGAAATTCGGTTGACGCTTTTGAAAATTCCGTTTTCCGCTATATAAGCTCGTATTTCGCTATTCCGCTTTCATTGTTTGAATGGAGAGCTCAAAGTAAACACGATTGTTTCTCGAGCCAGAAGAGCCCGTTCTCTCGCTCACGCGCGCTTCTAGTTCCGGCGCAGTTTGTTTCCAGTTTAAGTCTATTCTGAGGTCAAAAAGCGATATCTAGTTTACTAGGGAGAAGGTATAAATTCGTCACATTTCTAGCTTTGTTTCCAGTCCAAACGTAGGTCCGGAGTTAATCCCCGCCTATAAATTACAACCAGCATCTCATTGGTTCATGAAACCTCACGTAAGCGCGACGCGAATGACGAAAATTACGTATTTTCCGACTGAGGAGAGGCGAAATAGCCCCAGCCCTCTTTTACGCCACCCCCCCTTGTATTTTGAAAGGGCGACTGAGACTATGGCGTTAGAATACTTAGGCATCTTATATCTACTCCCTAGAAAACTAGATATCGCTTCTTGCTAAGGTTTTGTACCTTTGGGAAGTACATCTGGAAGTTCTGGTTTGTTGGTTGGCCTCGTTTACAGGGCATGAAATTTCCGTATCTCTTCAGAATACTGACAAAAGATGCGGCCTTAGAAATTCTCTAACTTATAATATGCGAAAGTTTAGTAAAGATTTCAAGAAATCGCTAGAGGGGCTTCTAACTATCGGATTAGGTGTTTGTGAATAGAATTCTGAGCTGTTTTAAATTTAACACGTTTCAATTTAAATTTTAATTAAAATTAAAAACAACGATCTGCTTTTAAGTTAGACTGACTGACTGACATCAACTGCCCAGTCCAAACCTCTTTACCCATGAGGTTGAAAATTTGTAGGGACGTTACTCATAAGTTGTATTAACGTGGTAAGAAAGATGTTTTCGAATCCGCCGCCATTTTGAAAAATGGCCGCCAGAAGCGTATATAAAAACCTTTATGGAATAACATATTAGCGCGTTTCAACAAATTTCACTAAAATTTAGAATACCGATTACCCACATACCATAAACGAGCTTCAATTTAGGGTTCACTATGCAGTATAATTTATTACAAAAATAAAATTAATTAGGCCGAGTATACAAAGTATTTTTAATTAGGCTTAAGCAAGGTTTTATTCTAATCAACCTTCCGACCACGATGTTGTTATTTTAGTCTTATCCTTCGTAAAATTTAATAACACTCCTGTTTTAGCTTCACTAGAAGAAAACCCGCGATAATTTTAGGCTTCTGAACGAACCCTTTTTTTTTGCGCGCGCGAGTTTCTGTAATCTTCGTTTAGGCTTAGCTCGGATTTTCTCCCGGCCTTTTTTAGTCTTTTTCCTGGGGATTTTACGTTTTATAAGCTTTCTCTAAAAACAACGATCTTCAGCAAGATCCACACACGCTTCTAATAGTTTTTGCGGAATTCTTCCTTTTCTTCTTCTTCTTTTGCTCTTGGTGGAAATAGTCTGTTTTTTATCCATTCTTTTGGGAATTCTCAGTTCGCCCTTTTTCTAACGACACAAAATTAAAATTGTTTAGGGAAACTCCTTTTTTTTCCTTCGCTTCTTCTTCTTTTTGGATATCCCCTTTCTACGTTTTTCCCGTGGAAGTTTTGAAGATTTTAGGACTTATTGAACTGAAGAAATGTCCGTCTCTTTCGCAACGAGTACAAGGCTTGAATTTACGAAATTTTTAGGTTTTTTTGAACTGAAGAAATGTTTGTCTCCGATCGCAACATTTACAAGGCTTAGCTGTTAGGAATATTTTTAGGGATTTAAATTATATGGGATTCCCTTGTTAAACTTTCCCTAAAAAACCTTATTCGGTTTCTGGGAAGATAAAGGTTTATTAGAAAACTTTGAGGAAAGGAGAAAAACAATATAAGAAAAATACAAAAAAAAAAAAATAAAAAAAGTTTTAGGAATGAAACCACCGCATTCTCTTTAATTTGAATCCGGCATACCTTAAGAACAAACCCCCTATACCTACCTACAGAACAGAACAGAAAAAACAAACCGTATTTATTTCTTTGCCTGAACGAGAAACCTTAGGTCAAAGTAAGGCACAGCCTGCTATCGTAATTTACTAAATCGACCTCAATCGACCTTTTTACCCCAAAAAATATTCTTTTTTCTTTATTTTTTAAGGAAAATTCTTGGAAAAAAAGTTTAGTAGGGCAGTAATCTTGTACTATGTATATTTCTTAGTAACGTACTCTTCGGATGAGATGAACCTTACAGATTTCAGATATCCGACATTGACTGATAGGAGAAACATTTTTTTCTTTGCCTAGTTTTCTTTCTGTTTCCGGGTTATAGTGTATTTTTGTAATAGTCGAGAGCAATTTCGCCATTACCTTTTATCAAGGTAAACTTTTATAGCGTAGATAAGTACAGTTGTCACGCGACAAAGTGGTCTATGATATAGAAACGGGATGGGTTTTTCTATCTCTCTCTTTTTCTCTCTTGCGCTTCTTCTCGTAGTCGCAGCTTCACACTTGGAACCAATCTTCCTTTACACCCATAACCAGTCTTAGTATGCTTAAAACTAAAGCGTTATGTCCCGGATAAAATATACGCAGTACAACTGTAAACTGAGGTTGAGAATAGAATCACACGCGAACCGCCACTGAATATCCAATAGTGGAGTTTTTTTTCTCTTGCACTTTGACCTCTAAGCGTGCATGATGTTTCCCTAAACAGTTTTTCACGCAAAACTTGTGTGTTTCTCGTTCGTCCTACCATAAGTTCATACGATATGTTCCATAAGTTTGCCATTGCTTACTGAGAGCTTGTCATGAAGTGAGAGCATAGCGACGCCTGGTGAGGCGCTGTCAATGGCTTAGTACAGACTAGACTAAATAGGAAGATGGACTGCAACACCACGTTGTTCTAGAACTATAGCTCTCAGTAAGTCTCTAGCAATACGAAGTATAGGAAGTGTCATACTTATGGAACATATCTTATGATCGTATGTTACTACCAAGGCCCAAAACGGGTTTCAGGTCCAAATAAGTCCCAACTTAACAAAAAGGAACTTTAAAAAACCAGAGCGTCTGCTAAATTTATTTACAAGAATAATGAAACGATCATCTTGACTAAAACCACCGCGACAAGTCCCATTAAAAGCTTAAAGTCGCCTTTACTCGCTTCCCGGGTTAAATGGCCGTCGGAATTATATCACGACTAACGGATCTCTTTATTTTCCGAAAGCGTCCACTCACCATATCCGAGTACAGTATTAATCCAAAAGGGGCGGGGATTTAGAACGCCCACAAACTGGGATATCTCTCCTTCCGCTAACATCTCTACATTCTTGTCTTCCCCCGGAATATAGTCTTAACCGCTAATGCCTAACGGGGAAAATGTTTTGAGCCTTTTCCTTCTTTCCGTTTAAACCTCTTTAAAGCTATTATTATTTGGGACAAACCATTCGAGCCCATTACGTATGCCAAACGTCGCCTATCCGGGCCCGTTTCCTATATTTTTCTTTAATGGCTCTACAGCTATTGAGACCCCCATGAAAAAAACTTTCAAACCAAAAATAAATCCAGCTAGTTGACACCATGGCATAGCAATCTAATCTTTTTTATCGTGTTAATCTCCTAAAATTATCTATAGTAGGCCAAAGATAGACATTATTATAATTATTATTGGACACGTATCTTAATTACTCCTACAAATTTTCCACCTAATAAAACATGCTTAATTATTTTTCTCTCGATTGGTTGAATTCGGAAATTAATTAACTGTTTTTAATTCCAAGTAATTACTGTTATTAGTTGATACCTTGGAATAGAAATCTAATCTTTTTTATCGTGTTTATCTCCTAAAATTTCCTATAGTAGGCCAAAAATAGACATAATTATTATTATTATTATTATTGGATGCGTATCTTAATAAATTCTACAAATTACTTCCACCTAATAAAACATGCTTGATGATTTTTCTCTCGATTGATTAAATTCGGCAAATAATTAACTATTTTTAATTCTAAGTAATTACGAGTTATTTTTTCCAGAGTAATTTCGCGGTACAGCGGACGTATCTGGGTCCATTTAACTACTAATTCAGATTGAGTGAGAAACCAGATCCAGAAAATCCAACGATGTTTCCGTTTTCTTAGTACTCATATTTTACCAGTCACAGTTTTTAGGAATTACAATTGCGAGGGGTCGAACATTACCTTAGTTTTGTACGCTCTATATGAGTTTATTATTTCCCTTATGGTTGGGTGTTATCCTACACCGAGATTTAGCGAGAACGCTGGCAGGCGAAAAAATGGTTCCCATTAGAGTCGGGCAATTTCGCGCCTTGACGACATTTTCCTAATCGTAATGAAGGTGGCGAATTTGGTTGAGCTTCTCTATATCAAAAATTCCAACCAAAGTCGTGTAATGCCAGTACATTATGGGGTGATGAGAAACACCATGGTCTTATACGGCACCCTATTCAACCTTTATCAGTATTAACTTTACTAAACTGAACCAGTTTTTTCCCTCTCTCATATAATTTTGTCTCTTTCTCCATTCCGCCGCTCATCTTGAGCTTCCTTTTTCTCCATCCCTTCTTTTCTCATCTTGAGCTTCCTCTTTCTTCATCCTTTTGATCTTGAGCTTCTCGTCCTTATCTTCCGGTTTTAAACACTAAGAATGCTAGGTATCTTTAGTAGTGACAGAAATAGTGGCGAAATTCTATAGGAGAATGGAAAATGAATAAACGGCCATATTTTTATTATTTCTTCTTCTCTTTTTTTTGTTTTTTTTTTTTGCGAAAAGATGAACAAAAAAAAAAGTAAAAACTTTACGGAAGCTTCCCGCGTTAATGGTAGAAAGAGAAGTCATTTCTGGCGGCGATTACAAGCTGGCCTCGTTTATTTCCCCTCCCAATTTTTTCACTTTTCTTTGTTCTTTTAAGTCTGAATTGCCCAGTTTTTATTTTAGATTGCAATTGTTTTCTTTTTGTTTCTATCTCTCCCTCTACATTTTTTTATTTTTTTTTTGTTTTTTGTTCTTTCTTTGGAAATTAAGAATGGAGGATTCAGCTTACAATTGTGTGTATATGTAACTCGTTAGAGACTGCAGTTGAGTCCGGGAATAATATCCCAACTTAACTCTGACAGAAAACCAGATTTGAAATAGTGTAGTATAAAGTCTTACTTCTTTGAGATAAAAAAATTATGAGTAGCGTGGGAGGTAATAAATTAAAGACAATTTTCTGCAATTCAATCTCATTTGAAATAAGTGATCTTTTCGTGGAAAGGTATAGTATAGGTTATACAGGGTGTTTCTGATAAATCTGAAATGAATTAAGGGTTGCGATTTTGAGTCGAAAATGTAACTTCTATCTTCATTTCACCGTACGGGACACTGTTTTCGATCCTAATTTAATTAAGTGACTGAAAAACAATGATAGTTAGATTAAGGGATCATTCCTAAAACAATTTAATCATAACTTGTTTATGGTGGTCCAAGTCCTTGTCACAAAATATTATAGAAGTTATATTTTCGACTCAAATTGGTCCTACCACCTTTTTTTTAGAACACCCTGTATTTCCAAGTCTTATATACTAAAAGTTCACAATTTAAAGTAAAATCACCCCTTTTTTCATCAAGGTTGTCCCAATTATAAATTTCCTCATCATTTATTAGCCTTGCAGCTATTTTTAGGGTTAATTCTACCGACCTCCCACGCACGTGATGACATTTACTTAAAACATGCATTTGAAATCAATATTTATTCACGCTAATGAAGGAAGCTAGGATCGAAAAAATTCCCCTAATAGCCTCATCTATTAATAGCCCTAATAATTAATTATTCTCATTAAATTTCATAAGGCGATGTTTTCGTTTAGCTTTTTAGTTCGCTAAGTTTGTTATGTGTGTTTATTTTTAATATAGTTTTAAGTATTATATTAAGTTTTAAACAAAGTTTCTGAAGAGTAATTACAATTAATTATAAACTAAAATTAAAACTTTATATGAAGTTCTAATTTGAGTTAGCGGAGCGTGATGACCTAATTGGAACCGTAATTATAAATTAAAATATTTATATAATTCTATGCACTATGCATATTCACGGTGTTATTTATTAAATTCATCATAATATATTATTAAAAATTCCTCCAATTAATTTTTGTAACGAAACTCCTCCACTTCAGTCCTGGATTTCTGGACGAAATATTTGAATTTTGTGTTGAATCCAGACCTGACCAGGAGGTTTTGTGGGAGGAGTCGAAAACATACTTTTGGATGAGGTCATCTCAATCGGAAAATTCATTTGATATAACCCTAAATTCAAAGGCTTAACAAGTTAGCGCTTGAACCTTAGAATGTTTGGGGGGCACGAGGCTACAGCTTCAAATATATCCATGATAAAAACGCGAATGCTATTGAAGGCGATGTCCGCAATGACGCGAATATCTTTTATAATTAAACTTATTCGTCCTAGCTGAGTGGACAATTGTTTGCGGCCTTAATTACATCCTCACTTAAGCGCGACAGTTTGCGATATTAAAACTCGGCCATTGTGCCTTAATTAATGACTCCGGGAACCTCTCACCTTTTCGAGTAGTACCATACCATGCCCCCTTCGGCTAGAAAAGCTCACGGAAAAAGGTTGCGGCTCTGGACTTTTTAATTTTGGGCTTGGCTTGACTCTTTGCTTTGTTATAACACTTGCTTGGTCAAAGAAGAAGAAGAAGAAGAAGCGTTGGCCACGGTGGTAACAGCTAGTATTTTAATTGCGTAAACGAACGCCTTGACTGACGCGTCATGGTGTTGCTAGGCGTTACGTGGTGTAAATATTACAATTACTTATGAGGTGTCAAGGATTATTTTTCAAACTTTTTTCTCTCCAACGGTCAACGCGAAACAAACTTTTTAACAGCAAGTTTATGGTTTTGTTACAAATGATCTCGTTATATTTACCCATGCAGTTAAGTTGGAACGTATTCTAGAAGACTTTGGGTTTTGGTAGACCCAAGTATCCAAAACTCTCTTCAAGAAATTTTTCTTTTGCAAAGGGTATCCCTTCGAATAGATTCTTCTGGTTTTGACATAGCAGGCGGTATTTCTTAAAAATATATATGTATAAATATATGGGGTATATATTGAAAGATTTTCTTGACATAAGAAGGAAAACTTGAATTTCTAAACGTTGAAATAGTTTTCTTTAAAGGACAAGTCTCATTTTTATAATGCGCTTTTTAAATACAATAGGTGGTTATTTTCTCTTTAAAATAATATAATTTTCGTTAAAATCGGTTTACATTTCACCAAGTTACATATTTTTGAAATAATTTAAAAACCTGGTTTACCCAAAAATTGATTTTTACGATTTAAATAAGAGTTGCCCTTTAAGCTGGCAACACACATTCGGCGAACGACGATTCACGAATTCGTCGGCACTTGGAGAGTAAGGAATGTGCTTTCGAAAAAATAGGATCTAACCAAACTCAATAGAATTGTTTTATTACACGATAATAAATTTCAGTAGACATTATAATTACAGTCTTAGAAAGGTTACATTTTTCTATTAAGGAAGTATTGTTTCATCCATAAATCTTACGTTACTTCTTATTTCGCAATTTAGTATATGATTCTGGGCCAAGAATCGCAACGAAAAAAAAAACCATTACGATATTAGATCGCTTAGATAATATAAATGAATCTTTTCGAGATACTAAAAAGAATAATAGAGCCATTCAGACGTTTTCATAAATATTCCTATCCTCTTTGGGATCTCCAAGATATTTTCTTATCCGCTGAAACTATAGGCTTTTTTTAGCAAGAATTACCCATTGGACAATATAAAACTCTTTACGATAAGAAGGAAAACAAAGACATGGTTATTTAGATATTAATCAGGTTAAGTAACTTATTTAGTTAAACTAGAAATCTGTTGCTCAATTTGGTGCAAATTGTGCTTTTAAACTAATTTCTATTATTTTTTTTTCTTTCAGATATCGATTTTCTGATTAATCACGATTCATTTCGTCAAATTATATTCATCTCCTATATTGCCTGTGAACTGAATTGAACCAATCTGCTGAGGCGCCAACCAATTTCAATAGTACACGATGAAGGTAGGATTATTTATTCATTACTAAACTGGGGGAATAACTTCGAACCAATCATCATTATCATCAACACACAACGCATCATTTCTCCAACTTTACCAAACTGATTATACCTGCAATTGGTATATTCGCTAAAAACCTATGCTTCACCAGTAGATTTTTCGCTAGCAATTCGTTTCATAGAAGGTCATCTAGGATTGGTCAAGCAGGTTAGGGGTATGTACGCGTCTTAAAGTAAATGGTCCACTATAGCGCGGATGGCGACACTTACGAGTTTTGTCCGATATTACCATCAGGGTCCCGCCCTCGATTTGGTTCCAAATGGATGCGGTTTTCCTCTCAAAGGGAGTGAGATCAGGGAGACGAAAACTGGGCCCACATGGTCAGATTAATTCCGACTAACTTTCCTAAGGGCTATTTCTGTCCGCGCTTTTCTCGTGATAGCCAATAGGGTATCTTTTAGATTTCCTTTCCTAAGCTGAGAAATTGGCAATTTAAGAAAATGAGAAGTCCTCCAACTTGTCAAAGATTTATCTTCTTGATTGACTACTTAATCCTTGGATTACCAGGATTTTTTTTTTAAATGTTTTCGGAAGTTTTACGTTTCAATATTTTAATCCTGGATGAAAATGTTTTGCAAGAATGGAGGGAAGAATCTCGCTGCAAGGTTGGATTGGGTTACCATAGCAACACGTGAGGCGAGCGTGTAAGACTTGATGCGCCAGCCGTGGTTTCTCTCTCTCTCCAATTTATGGGCAAAATACGCCCGCAGTTTCTAACATCCCTAGTTGCTATGACAACCATCCATAAGTCTTTACATTCCCCCATGTACTTACGCAAGCCGCGTATCATTATAATTTTTTTTGGGGTGTAATGTGAACGGGTCTCTCTCTAGTCACTCTCGTGGCTCCATTTTCACGCGCTGACCATTACTTTTTTCTTTTAATCTATCGAATTGGATTGGAAGTCTATTGTGTTTGTCGCACCCGCCAAATGTCCGCCGAAAGATATCTTTGAAAAGAGAGTTCAGGGGTGCAGGGTATAGGTGTATATATAGCGAAAATGGGTGATTAGCCCCACGTGACACCATGGTCCAAGGGTCGCGCTCTCTAGCGAATTTGTAGTTAGAGCCGTCGCCACTGATCTGTGCAGGAAAAGAAAAAAAAAGAACACACACTCGCTCTTTCAGCCTCTTCCATCCCTTTCTCCATCCCCTCTCTCTCCGCATCCCTTTTTGCTCTTTCTGCTTTCTCTCTGAATCTCTTTTTCCGTTCATGGCATTCCCGTTGAGTCGGCATCTCCCGTTCCCGTTTGCTTCATTTTTAAAAGAGCAGCTATAGCGACGGCCGCCCACCCGCTGCCCAGTTGATTAGAGTTTCAAGTTGGCCCTCTTCTTCTTTTCCTTTTTATCCATCCTCTCTCTCTCTTTGCCTCTTATATTCCCCCGTCATGGCGGAAATCAAAAAAGATTATTGTGGGGTAGAAACGAAGGAAGAGAAGATGCTCTACAACCCCCTGCACCTTTACTTCCTTTTCAAAGCCCGAGGGCTAATAGATGACATGGTTGAGGATTGAAATGGTTCCCTACCATGTAATTCAAGGGAGGAAGAGCGAAGTTAAACCATGACGTCTGGTAATTCGTGGATGGAGTAGAGAAAAAATATGCCTTTTCAATTAATGTTTTCCATAAGCTTATGAGATTTATTTCATTTTATTTATTTATTCTGAGTTTCTCCAAAAGCAGGAGCGAAATTAGTTATCGTTGTTTTACGGGAATAATTTTGGGGTAATTACTCTTTCGGACCATTTAACCTCGGTCCGTTTTCTAGGAATTTTATCCGATATATCGATTATTGCATTTTTATTCTTTTGGTTTAAAACGATCTCATTCTCGTATTGAATCTACTACGAGCGATGGAGGCTTACTAAAACTGTCAGATCTTGTTTGGGAATTCCAAGAGACTGAAAGTTTTGTCAGAAGAAGTTGTTTTTCCTTTCCGTTGCAGATTTTTTTTTTTTATTTCTGCTTGCAAGGTCTCTAGCTCCGAATCTTTTCTAGCTGTTCAAAATCCTACATTTAGTATATATCCTGGGTATCGAGTGACGTAGAGGGTGTTATAGGCGTGGGAGGAAGAACGGGATGTGACACGCGTCAATGTAATCCCCGAAGATCTCGCGCTCGTCTTTGTCGGTCTGAATCTCTTGCCAATGGTCTACGGATTAACCAACGTGATTACGGGATTCCGACACTGAATCCCTGTAGTCTAAGCGTGTCAGACGAGACGAGCCCGGGATATATATTTTTTGTATGTATGTGTCTTATAGGGAGGGGTTAACGGATGGCTGGATTTCAGATAGCAAATCTCTAGGAAGATCTACTTATAAGAAAATTGACTTAGTCTGTCTAGAACTCTTAAGTTTAGGTAATATTGATGGGGAAAACTGTTTAAAAAGGAATTCTAGGAAAGAAAACACTCCATGGACTAAAAACCGTTGTTTACTTCGGGATGGTCTCCGCGTGGATAGTCAAATTCATAAGAAGAACCGTTTAAAATATTCATGGGAAACCTCCAAAAATCCTTAAAGGATTATATTGAAACTCGTCCTAAAATATACAGGGTGTTTCTGATAAGTCTACCATAAATTAAGGGCGATGTTCTTTGAGCGATTTTGAGTTGAAATTGTAACTTCTATGACACATTGTTTTTGAGTTATGACGTGGGTGTTTTAGGGATGACCCCTTAATTAAAAATCGTTGTCTTTTAGATTTTTAATTCAATATAAGGGGTCATCCGTTAAATACTCCAATTTTAACTTGAAAACAGTGGGCCGGACCGTAAAAAGTCATAGAAGTTACATTTTTAACTCAAAATCGTTGGTCCAAAGAACAGCCCCCTTAATTTATGGCAGACTTATCAGAAGCGCCCTGTATGCTGTATATTGGGGTTAGACGTGGGCCTGGAGTCTGACCCATAATGGGCCGTTAGTTTCTAGCGCCGATTTTAATTGCTGAGCCAAGCGAAGCCGAAATTTATCGCCGCTGCTCTATCTAGAAAAGGAACCACCGTAAAGTTTATAGCCCCCTAATTTTAGTTTCCTGACTTTCCTCAGAGGACAGATTCCTTACCTTATATATATATATAGAAGTTTAGTTGGTTCTATAACGGATTTCGAGTCGACCTCCGGCCAGCTTCGACCATTTCGGCCTTTAATTAAAGTCTGCCTTCCAAAATCCGGTCCGAGGCATCGTTCCGCAATAGAGGATTAATTAAGGATAAAGACGCGGGGGTTTATATTTGAAGCTGGTACGGTTTTTCATTGACCTTCAGTTATACGTGTGTTAAAGAGGTCAAGGCGAATACCGTTAAGACCATAAAAGGATTAGACCCATGGGTAATTCCTTAAAGGTTTGTTGAAATGAAGTTGGTCGTTGTTTATAAAACGTTGATTTTAAACTTGGAATATCGTGACATTCATATGCCCTTTATTCCGAAATTTCATTGGGTAGGAGGGCCTATATTCTCCAAATTTAAATATATTTTTGAATATTTCTTATGGGAAATAACTGAACGCGTGTGATATATTATTGTATTAGCAAATTCGAGTCGCTATTGCGGCATGTGATATAAATAGAGATTATACGCTATCTAACATGGAATCTTTTAAAAGAAAAAACCTGATCTGATTTGGAAATGTGATCCACGATTCTAAACATATCCTATTTGAAACTTATACGGTTTTCAGTATACCATGTCCTCGTGTTGTTTGTTAAAGACATCTTAGGATGAGAGGGTCTTAATCTTTTCTCCTCTCTCTCTCACTCTTCGCCTTTGGAATATCCGTATTGAAAGACGTCGTTGAAACGGGAGTCGAGTTTGTTATTGGAAGCTCTCCTCTTGCTCCCGAGCTTCCTTCATCCCTCCTCCTCCTTCTACGCTTCTCTTTGCTCCTTAAGCTGGTGAGATGTTTTCTCGGGTTCTCTTTAATTGCGTTGAATCGACGCGAGGCTTAACGGCCAGTGACCTTTATATTTCCTATATAACCTATATATCCCAAGCCTCTCCCGCATCTTCCAATCCTTGCTCTTCTCGCTCTCTCTCTCGCTCTCTCTCTCTCTCTCTCTCTCTCACCTCTTACAATCCCACTCTGTAGATCTTTTCATCGATTAGTCATACGTGCGCGATCAAAATCTGAACCATCGCAATGTCAATAATGTAAGTTTAAACGTAGAATGTGCGTCTGTATATATTTTTAGTGTCGGTCCTGGCTTCAAGAATTCCTTGTGGTTTTGGGTTCCTTTTAGATTTGGGCTAAGAGATAGATAATAAATATTTGAGTATCGTTGAATATTTCAAAAAGAGAAATATTTCTTTCCACGTGGATGGCTTTGCAATATTTGGTTTGTTATTAATTCATCGCGTAGGTTATTGAACTTTCTTTGGCATTGACGTAACTTCGCCTAGATTTATTGTTGACTCTAGCCTCATGAAAAATGACGTAAAGATTTACTCGGAAACTATCCGACCCCTTTTATATTACGGGGATTTGCCGGTACCCATTATAATTGGAATGTTCTGGCAGCCGTAACGAATACGAAACGTTATTTCGTTCTTTTCTTATACAACTCGTAGATGGGAAAGCGCGGGAACCAAAAAAAATGGCACCTTTTCTTTTTCGGGAGAACTCCTTCATACACCTTTGGAAAAAGAGAAGATAACTTTTGTGGCGACCCTATTAGCGTCATTCCTAAGCAAAAGTGACGGACTGGAAGATGGGAATGAAACTATACGTATGGGATTTCTCCTTTTCAACCTTGTTATATTCATAATATTCTCCATAGAATTTGGTTTAAATATACATACCAACATTTATTATTAGACGCGCTGCGATGTATATAAATAAATAGATAGATCTTAAGCCTTGGTTATAGAAATAAGCAATTTAAAACTTGTAGGATTTTTAGTTAAATTAAAAAGGGTGGAGATGGCCGGGCTTGTTATACAAAAAGAATCTTCTTCACGCTGAAGTTTGTGGGGGTCTTTTTTGGGGTTTAGGTACTTTATGGCGGCGACTGGCGCGCGGGGTTTCAACCTTCTTTAGAAACTTAAAAGAGCTCTTTTCTTTTGTTTTCCGTCTTGATTAGAAAGCTGGTCTTGTAGTCTTTAAAGAGAACGGGTTCCGACAGTTCCCCCTCCCATCTTCTCCCTCTTTTTTGGTTTAAAGGGCTCTAAAACTATACGGTATAAGCTTCTATTTTTAACAAATTCTTTTTCCTCGCCTGCTATTGGATGCAAAAACCAAATTTGAGTGCAAAACATCGAGTGGCCTTTTTTGTTAAATTGAGTTTTAAAACCCCCGAACCTTTCTATGAAATTAATCCAATTAAAATGTTGGAGCCGCTACAGTTGCCACACCCTTGGGTTTAATTTTTTCTTCCTTGGTGGGCATTAAAAGTATAGCGACCTTTGACCTCTGCTCAGAAGTACCAGGGGGTGGGTGTTCATCCGTGAATTTCTTAAGCTCTCTAATAATGGTTTTAGTATTGATATCTTGTCACGATGTCCCCGGTCCGTCAGGGTTGTCTAAGA